>NC_092339.1:148225476-148527380 GCF_046630445.1 Rutidosis leptorrhynchoides
GCACATGATGACGTTATGATCTGTGAATCATCATGTTCCATTTAGAAACTCAGCATGAATTACTGTAATATAATCACGTTGATCAAGTGTCATTATATTATACTAACTCATGCTTCAGCTCCCAACACTTCTTCAAGAATATTCCTATTTTAAACTCGAATGTTTCAGAATTTAGAAACTAAAATAGTTTCTTTTATGATATAATACAGATAGCGCGAAGAGGTAAATGATTTCAGATAAGAATAATTATAAAAATATCTTCAGAAGTATGGATGATATTTATAATGAAAGATACGATGATATCTTAGAATGTCTAATATCAGAGGATGATGAAGGATATTGTCCGCAGGGGTTTAGAGTCAGGAGCAAGGTATTCGTTAATGACTTCAGCAAGTACTGAATTATTTGGATTCTTTGAAGGCAGGTTCAACCTTTGTGATTTGTCCACAGCCTCCTTCATACTTTGCTCAATTCGTTTTCCGGTTCCAAAGCTTCTTTTTTTCTGAGCTTTGCCAATATACTATCCTTTATCATCCAACTTTTTACTGTTAAGGCCGTTTACAGTTTTTGCTGCTTCATCAGCATTTTTCAAAATTTCGAGAACTGGTTCGCAGTTTATGGTGTTTTTCAGAAATTTCTCATTCAAAGAATGTAAGTCTTGGAGGTAGACGTTGTCTGTATATGTAATTGTTGATGTAGACATGCTGCGAGGTTTCAAAATACTGATTGCTGATTCTCAATAATTGGTATGGCAATTCTTGTTTTAAGGTACGAATGAGTATATGATAGAGTTTTGATAATTATAATGATTTTTTTTTTTGGAAAGTCAAAGATCAGTGAAGTTGTTGGTAAGTTTATTGCTAATGTGGTGAATATAAACGATTCCCCGGTAATGTTGGCAAAAGGGCAACGTATCTATCGAGGTTATAATAAGACTGTTTTGATTGAGAAGTCGAAGTTGACTTGCTGGAGCTGTGACAAAACTGTCTATTTTGAAACGGAATTGAAAAGTTATTTTAGCTAGTAAATGCCAAAGGGTCTAACACGGATGCGTGTCGAACTATGACTTGGGTTTTGAGAGTTTTTCAGGTGTATAACTGTGGGTAACATGTGGTTGGATCATCATCTCGATTGTTCCTTAGTTGAAGTGTGTTCAGGAATTTCGAAGGGTTTGAGCACATATTGTAATCGTTAATACATATGATGTTCTAACACAGTTTTGAAGTCAAAGTATAGCTTTGAAAGATATAGAAATCTAAGAGTGATGATACTGGTTATATTTCGAATTGAATTATGCGATTTCAAAATCAGAATATGTAATTGAATTTGAATGAGTATGATTGTTTTGATTTATATGAAAGAATGGATATTGTTGTGAAAGTAGGGAGTATAGTTGATGATTGCTGAATCAGTTTCGAAAAATGTAATATATTAATTGTGAATTTATATATCTCTCGGGTATTACCTACCCGTTAAAAAAAATTTCACAATTAATATTTTGTACAAAAGAAGTTTATTACAGTCTTTATGAAAATATATGTGTATATTTTCTTTAGATGTAATACAGATTTAATGAGTTAATATTAAATTAAACTCATTTGTTTTATGGTTGGAACTAGAATTGAGTAATCCCTAAAACTTTATAAATTGCATAAGTATTTCTTCAATAATATTAAAATTATGAATCATTACTTTGTTATTTGTTGGTTTTCGTGAAATTCTTGTGAACTTCGCAAGGTACTAATGATGTTATTTGAAAAGTTTTGAGTACATCGATGATGAAAGTGTAAAATCAAACATATATTCGAATAATACACTTGATTTATTATGAATTGGATTTTTATTGAATTGAGACAGAGATTGTAATTAACGATGGTTAAGTTGCGGACGAAGGACGTACATCATTGCATATTTGTAATATGAATTAACTGAGTAGTTAAGATTCACACATAATAGCTTAGTACAGGAAGATTTATTATGGTTTAAAAATTTATACATATAAAATATACATATAAATCTTTTGATTGGAAATGAGTTAATACTTCATAACTCGTTGATACAATATATTTGTTGTTGATTCGTAATGATGTCCACAATGATTCTTGAACTGACAGAGTTTGTGATGTTATAGGTGCTGTTGATTCTGACGATACTGACGGCACTGACTGTGTTGATGATGCTACGGTCCTGTTGATGCTGTTGGTAAAACAATTCTAGCTTGTAAATCGTACACCATTTTCGATCAAAGTTTCTACTCTACCATCTCCGTTCACTCATCCGATTTACGGTCAGAATTAAATAATCTCTAAGATTTTGGAGATTATATAACTGCTGCAGAGATATTTCTTCAATGAAGTTTATGAATTAATACCTCATCGTTTGTTGTTGTTGATATTCCTGGATATTTACAGGGCGTATGATGTTGATGTTTGAGATACAGATTATGATGTTGCGGTGTGGGATGTGGATGTTGTTGTTGGTGGTGGTGATGGTACTGTTGGTGTTCCTGATGGTGGTACTGTTTATGCTGCTGGTGCTGCTGCTGGTGTTTGTAACCTTTACACCATATTCTCCAAAGCCACTACCCGAGCGCGAAGCTCGTTGACTTCTTCTATTACACCGGGGTGATTGTCGGTTCGGACGAGCGAATAAATAAAATCTAGAATTTGGTGTAGTACGTAATCCTGACGAGATACTTTAGAAATAAGAGAGAAAATGGTGTTTCGGATAGGTTCTCCGGTAAGTGCTTCAGGTTCTTCACCAAGAGGGCAATGTGGTGGATGGAAGGGATCACCTTCTTCTTATCTCCAATGATTAAGGAGGCTACGAACCCATCCCCAATTCATCCAGAATAGATGATGACTAATTGGTTGATCCATTCCGGTCACACTGCTTTCGGAACTTGAGTGGGATTCCATTTCGGAATCTGAGGGACTTGAACTAATGACGAATTCCATTTCGTACGATTGAATAAAGAATTTTTCGATATAAAATTATTTTTCGGCTATCGGGTGGTATTCTAATTATATAGAGCAAAAGGTTTCGTAGATTACGGAGGAATTTACGGAATATGTCAGGCAAAGTTTACAGTAACAGATACGCTAAGATATGAATTAGCAGATACGCTAAGATATGAATTTTGTCTATACACTATTAATGCAATTAATGCAATAAGATGTGTCTAGACTAAGAATGATAAGCAGGTAATTTTCGACAAAAATGATGAGCAAAACTTTTGACATGCAGACACGGTCGAAGTCCAGACTCACTAATGCATCCTAACGACTATTAGTTAGACACACTAATGTAGACCTGGTTCGCTAAGACCACCGCTCTGATACCAACTGAAAGGACCCATTCATATACATTATAAACGATTCACAATAGTTAATTACATCGCGAGGTATTTAACCTCTATATGATACATTTTACAAACATTGCATTCGTTTTTAAAAGACAAACTTTCTTTACAACGAAAGTTGACGGCATGCACACCATTTCATAATACATCCAACTATAATTGGCTTAATAATAATCTTGATGAACTCAATGACTGGAATGCAACGTCTTTCAAAATATGTCATGAATGACTCCAAGTAATATCCTTAAAATGAGCTAATGCACAGCGGAAGATTTCTTTAATACCTGAGAATAAACATGCTTTAAAGTGTCAACCAAAAGGTTGGTGAGTTCATAGGTTTATCATAACAATCATTTCAATATATTAATAGACCACAAGATTTCCGTTTATAAATATATGTACACTCGCAAGTGTATAAAAGTATTCTATAAGTTGTAGGCACCCGGTAACAAGCCTTAACGTTCATGTTTTACCCTCTGAAGTACACCAGATCAGGTGTGTTTAAAATAACCTCGAAGTACTAAAGAATCCCATAATCAGGATGGGGTTTGTCAGGCCCAATAGATCTATCTTTAGGATTCGCGCCTACCGTACATAGACAAGTAGTTTAATGTTACCAAGCTAAGGGTATATTTCTGGTTTAAACCCACATAGAATTAGTTTTAGTACTTGTGCCTATTTCGAAAAACATTTATAAAACAGCGCATGTATTCTCAGCCCAAAAATATATATAAAAAGGGAGTAATGAAACTCACAATACTGTATTTTGTAGTAAAAATACATATAACGTCATTTAACAAGTGCAAGGTTGGCCTCGGATTCACGAACGTATCAATATTGAGATTCAATATTGCAGGAAAGTACGTAGACGCAACGGAGATGATAAACACTAGATTGACCTCACGAGCATACCCATGAACCATACCCATCACCTCCATAGCTATAACCCATAATTTCCTTAGCTTCGACTCATTCAAAAAAAACTATTTTGAAATCACTCGGACAGCACTCCGTCGTAATATTTTATGTATACTAATAATATCTTGAAATAATACAGAGAAAATATATATATATATATATATATATATATATATATATATATATATATATATATATATATATATATATATATATATATATATATATATATATATATATATATATATATATATATATATAAATCGATTGAGAGAGTTTAGAAAAATGTATTTTCAAGTTTCTATGAAATAATGAAACCTATTGAATTCTATTTATAATAGATTTTTGAATTATTAAAGTGAATTATTAAAGTATGAATTATTAAAGTGAATTATTAAAGTTAAAGTAAAGTAAAAGTAAAGTAAAGGTAAAGTTAAAGTATAGTAAAAGTATAAAAACTATGTATGTATAATACGCGTATAAATATATATAATATTAATTTAAATCGTTATATATATTTAATGAAATAAAATATAAATATCGTTATATTTATTATACTGGTTAAGTAATGAGTTGTCAAAAGTGATTCTAGATATTTATAAAAGTTATATACGTTTTAATAATAAAGTTCTTTTTAAACTGAAAACGTCTTTGTACGTTTGAAAATAGATTAATAGAATATTATGGAAACCAATTCTCCACTAACTTTTGTCTAACTTTCGTAAATGACACTTTTTGTTTTTATTTATAAATAGCTTTACACATTATTCTGAATATCGTTAAGAGGAATAGATTTTCTCAAATCATAGTGGACCTCTCAACAGAGACTTGTAATCATAATTCAATGTTTCTTATAATTCAATCATTTAATATATTTTTTTTAATTTCGTCGAAAATCATATTGAAACAAATACGTTCGTGTAAAGTATTATACGTTTAATACTTTATTAATATTCTCAAGTTATAATATATATATACATATACATATACATATCTATTTATATATAACGGTTCGTGAATCGTCGGAATTTGGTCGAGGTTATAATGAATGTATGAACACAGTTTAAAATTCTTGAGATTTAACTTAACAAACTTTGCTTATCGTGTCGGAATAATATAAAGATTAAAGTTTAAATTTGGTCAGAAATTTCCGGGTCGTCACACATGGTTTTTGTTGTCTATCAATGCCTTTGCACTAACAGGAGATTCACAACATAACATAATCGTTAGGCCACCCAAGTATTTTATCGAGAAGTTAACCATGCCTTCTGCTTTACATAGATCTTCGAATAGCTGTAGGTGTTCTACCCCCTTAATTTCATACAAGACTGATCTCTCATGTAAATCAAGGTTGCGAAGCTCATTATTTAATTTGATGGTTCTGCCATCTCTATAGATCATACCATTATCTTCACCCACACCCATAGCACACACCTTCTTTTCAGCCTTCATTCTATCTAGTTTGCTTCTGAGATCTTCTCTCTCTTCTTGCAGTTTCTTGAGTTTTACCCTAAGATCCTCCTGTGGTTCTCTGACAACTTCCCTAAAATTTCTCTCGTCTCTGAAGGTATTGAATTGCTGGTAACGTTGGTTGAAAGGGTTGAAACCAAGGTTGCAAAAGACGCGAGACTGGGTCGAGACGGTCGGGTCCTAAAAGGGTCGAGACGGGGTCGAGACGGAGGTCTAGACGGATGTTGACTAACGTTGACTTTTAAATAAAAATGTTATATATTATATATATATTGTACATTACATTATTCCAAACATAAGCATTTCACACATGTTTAAATACTTCAACATTTCAAACATAAAAAAAGAAACCCTAAGTAATAGCACAACGTTTAATATTAAAAAAAAAAAAAAACCAGAAAAACCCGTTTTTTCCCGTCTCGGACCGTGTTTGACCGTCTTTTGACCGTTTTTTGGCCGATTTCCGTTTTTTCAAACGTTTTATGTATAAACGGGACGGGGCACTCCAAAATCCGTCTACACCCCCGTTTTTTCCGTTTTTTACAACACTGGTTAAAACTTTGATTACTTCGGCCCTGGTTAATCCCACCCCGGTTTAAACCATTGTGTTCAACATTATCTCTTTCTCTAGCTTTGAAAATCCTGATTGGATTGCCTTCGAAGGCAATCTTTTCCAATGTGCCTAACAGTTGATCGATGTTATTCACGTTGCCGAATCTTGCAAAGGCGAATCTACTACCATTTTGCAGCCTCTTACCCGCCATATAGATATCTCTTAAGTCGCCATGTGGTTTGAACACCTTCCATAGATCCGTAACCGACCACATGTCCGGGAAGTTGAAGAACATGAATGATGTCAAGTGAATTCCGAAAAGGCTTGTTAATCGATCTTGAAGTCTTCCGTTGTACCGCTCTCGAGTTCTAGTCGTGCCGCCATGTTTGCTCCCTTCCTTAACTCTCTCTCTCCTCACCCTCTCTCTCACACACTCTCTCATCTTTGAATACTAATCTATCAATTAGTGATGACCCCAAAGTGCCGCAGAAGAAGTATATTATATTAACAAACTAGATTTTTAGCTCGTGCAATATACGGTTGATTAAATATTTATTATAATATTGCTTGTAATTACCTTAAAACTAAGTAGTGTTGTTAAATTTAAAGAATTTAACTAGAAATGTAATGAAATTGTAAAATAATAAATATATTGGAGCAATAAATCATCAAGGTTTATTAATATAAGTAGCTAAATATGAAAACTATGAATATTGCAAGACTCAATTGTAAAGAAGTTTGTAATGATGTTTTTCACGTAAATGTCTTATTAAAGAGTAACGAATGACACATATTTAAAATTTAAAAATATGTACAAATAACACTATCTTATAATTGTACGATGCTTCATAAAGATTTTGTAATAGTTGTTGTAATATGAGGTTGTACATTTTATTATGAATATCATTAGCTTTTTATAAAAAGAAATAGTAATTATAACTAACAAGCATTGAGGTTAACCGCACTTTAGTACAGACAAAATGAGGCTAACCTTTTAGATGTTGCGGTTAATGTGCGGCCACCTTGAAAGGCAGTTCGATTGTAGTTTTTACAAATGTGAGCCAAATAAAATATAGCACACGAAACATTAATGTGGTAAACAACTATACCATTGTGCCTCCATTTAACATATCATACATTCCATAAATTATTTTAATTTTTTTAACTACTACAAAGAAACCTATAAATTCAGCTATAATCAAGTTTAATAGGATGTGAGTCGAATTGAATAGATGTACGAGTTTCGGGGCGCTGACTATAAAGCAGCTGAAATATACAACTTAGTTTAAAATGCAGCTAATAATTATACACACACACACACACACACACACACACACACACACACACACACACACACACACACACACACACACACACACATATATATATATATATATATATATATATATATATATATATATATATATATATATTTTTATTTATTTATTTATTTATTTATTTATCTATGAACGGTAGAAATCTTGTTGACTTTTGACCTTAGCCGCCAGCTTTAATGGCCTTAGCCGGTGGCTGAAAATTTTCAAAGTCGGCGGCTAACTTCATTTTATTGCAGATCTTTGTCTCTCGGTCGTTTTGACAGGTGGCTCGTCTTAAACGGAATCCGGATAATCAAGATATGGCCATAACTGTGACAGCGCGCAGATTTTCCAAATTTTTTCGGAATTTCTTCAATATTTAGCTCATTTTGCATCAAATTCTCGCATATGATCCTATAATCTACATTAATATAATAAAGCATCAAAAGTTCATAATATAGACTATAAACATATAAATTATGCTTGATAACGTCAAAATAAATGATGCAAAATATATATATGTATAATTTAGGACGTATCACATCCTCACCATCCATCGAGGTTACTCCCGGAGACCCAGACACCGGTGAGGTTAATTCCGGTAACTCATACGATGGAGATTGCACAGACTTCGCAGAATGAAACGAGAACATCTACTTTAGTGGATGACTCCTGTGCATATAGTCTTTCCTATGTCTTATCCATCTTGCCTCTTTTAACCCGAGGTGATTTTGTTAGGACTTGATACTTGCACCGTGTCGCAATCCAAAAATCAAGGTTTTGTTGTGGATGACGCATTTCGTTACCTTTAAGTCACGTGAGACTATAATCAAGAACCTCCTTTCACTTGGTCATTCTGTTCTTGATCACAAGAATAGACGAGAACATGTGAATGCTCGTGCCACTTTCCTAAAACACAAGGAATAACTGTGGTTGGCACATCCCTTTACAACCGGTTCTTATCACTTACTTATGCAGTTTATGTCATCGTATCAATAAGTTATTCATGTTGTATTCATCTCACAAACATATCATGAGGGGGAGAAAACGTTAAAATTGATGCTAATATTCGAGAGATATTTCATGATGACAAAGTTTTCCTCATTAACTAAAAACCATCCCTCATCAACTTAATAATCGATAGTAAATCAAGATCTTCAACAAAAACATTCAGGCCTATCAATCAAACAAGCTTCTGCACTAACACTATGAAGATCAAATCAAATCCAGATAATGAACATTCAAAGAAACAACTAATGTCCAATTAAGGGGGAGCAAGAGAATGCATCAATCTAGGGGCAAAGGAATATCTCACACCAAGTTTAGTTCTACAAAGCTCTCTCTCAACATCACTTCAAGTCAAACAATTCCAAGACAAAACCCAACCAAGAGATATACAAAGATTAAGTGAATCTTCAAAAGAAGAAGATTCTCAACAGTTTATCAACTTGACACAAATTAACCTAACCACGAGTTCAACAAAAATAAGAACTTCCAAAAGAAGAAGTTTTCAACAAATTCAACAATATTAATTGTACAACTTTTCATCATCGAAGCTTTAAAGTTTTTGAGAATATCAAAAAGAAGAAATCTCAACATTTTTCAACTCAACATCACCAACAACTCTTCTAACAAGTCTTCCTCGGAATTTCAAAGACAAGTGATCAAAACACAAGTCATATCTAAGAGGGAGATTGTTAAGACTAACATATATGATTTATAGTATAATCTAAAATGCCTTATTTCTCTTAAATTTGTACAAGGTGTATACGACCATATATATATACACATTCACCATCATTCTTAGGTTAGCCATTCTAGCCATTCACTTAGCCCTCATAACCTCCCTTACCACTACACCTTGAGTTTCACACACACAAGCTTTCTCGTAAAACATACACATTGTATCCTTTCTCCCTAATCAATTGTAATTATGTGTGTATGAATATGTGATTATCATTTGCTATTCATCATCATATTCATATTCATTCTGCATATACATACATATAGATACAGAGATAAATATATGCAAACATATATTCACTGTTTTCTTTTTAACGGCGATTTTTTGACATCGGTAGATCATTTATTTCAACGACTCTCATCATTTGCACGTAACACACACGTTGATAAAGAGATAAATATATGCAAACATATATTCATTGTTACATAGCAATTAAGCACACTATCATGAATTGAATCATATTTTAGCTACTTTCGATTGACAATGGATATAAATGTAATTTTAGGTAGCTGGTGACGTTTTGATGCATGTTAAACGTTATGTTAGAGATCAATGATGTTGATTAAGACTTAATTTAGCATCCTAAGGGTTATTACTTCGACATCAATGATATTATTTAGAATGAGTGATGTAATATTAGTTTTGTTATAATAGATAAAAGAAAATATTAGTTTCTTACAAAACAAACAGATATGGGAGAGGAGATGAATAGAGCGATTCGAGCGATTTTCCCTTTCGGCGTAAAACTTATATCGAACAAAATTAGATGATGTTGTCGTACAATCGACTAATTAGATTATATGACTCTACACAGACGAACTCACATCCACTCAGTAGCTTTTCTATTTTTATTGTTGTACTATCTTACTTGTTATATGATTAATAATTAATATTACATTCGTTTCATCATAAATATTTATATTTATATTTATGTTACGAGTATTATATTTACTTGTCCTATTATAAGGGTTTCCTTTTTGTTTAATCAATCGGAAAAGAGAGGATAAATGAAATTTAATTGATGAAAACCATAATTAACGATATTATCTAAAAAGAAACATTTTGATCGTAACGAAAGGAGTAACAGTTTGTGGTGTTAAGAGAATAGTTTTAAAGTTTTTCAATAATTGAAATTATTTTATTTTGTAGCAAATAGATCTTATAATTTGATGTTTGTAGCTTATCTATATTGTATAATAAGCACGGATATGTTCAAATTTCCGTTTATGAACCAAAATAAAAAAAGAAATGAAAATGCTACACCATCATATCATCAATTTTTGAGAGAGACAATTTTAGTTTTTGGGGTTATAAATAATCTACCAAAGTAAACACGACACGTTACAATAGTACAATGTTTAAAATAAATAAAAATACTACTTTTAAAAATTATTGGGTGGAGTAGTTTCCAATTATAAATATTGAAACAAAATCAATACAAAGCTACTACGTACTAGTGTACTACATTCAATATATTTAGTCGAGCTTAGATTATAAACTTACTAGAACCTACTACAGGCTTAAACTATTCTGTTTTTGTCTATAAATACATATCCCTCATCCTTCCTCAACCATATATCTAACAATTTGAGTTATTTTGTTTTTGTAGATTTGAACACGAAACCTTTTCATTTAAAGTTTCAAATAATTAACCTTATTACTTTCAATAACCTACTACGCATTGTTTCAGTTCCTTTGTCAATAATGGTGAAAGAATTGGTCGTGAGAGGTTTAAGTATGATGGTTATGTTGACATGGATGATGGTGAGGATGGGATGGATCTTGTTTCGAAAATCTCCATTTTCATGGCCTTTAAACCTTCTTGAGCTATTGTGGGTGAGATTCGTCTTCGTATTTCTTAAGCATGAGATGGAGACAATGAACGCAAAATATGTTATTCCATTCGAATACTACAACGTTCAACCCGTTGATAAGTTGTAAGCTCTATATTACAAATACGTACTTTAATTTAGATAATTATCTCAAAGAACGCTATTTACTTGATTTGGCGCGTTTAAGAAATATAATCAATTAGCTCTAAAGGGTCACGTGGTAATAGAAGCTCAAGTTCAATTCTCACGGTTGAAGCTTTTGGGCCTTCTCTAAGAAACATAATCTATTGTTTGAAGTAACTCAAAAAGTATCATGATTATGTTGCATACTATGCTATATGATATGATTTTTTGTTTATAGTGGCAGGTTAATAGTTCCTAGAAAATACGTATATTTGTAAACACGTATATTTTGTATGCTATTATATAGGCATATAATATATATGCAATCATGAATCACCTCTTTATTTATTTATATTATTTTTTTTATATGTTTTTGTACCACTGTTGTAAACGGCAGTCGCCTCGACCGTTACGTCGACCGGTGCGGCGGTTTTGTGACTCGTCCGTCCTGACTCGAATAAAAACGTTTAATAAGTCGGTCAACAGTCAAAAGTCAGATCAAAGTCGTGAAAAGTCAGGTCAACATCGGTTAAAAGTTGACTTTTTATCGGGTCTTGTCCTATTCTAAACGAAAATCCCCACACATTTAAAATTTGATGGGAAAAACACTAATTTACATACCCCTTAAAGATAAATTAATGAATAAATTATAATCCGATAATATATTATAAAACCTTATATTATGTAGATTACAACCACGCCATCTTATTTGTAAATTACTTATTTTTTAAAATATCTATATTCAAAGGATTTATGTTTGAAATATCTATATTGAATGTATTTATAAAATCAATGTTGGTCAACTCCGACTCGTGCCCCGACACGTTCCCGTCTCGACCGACTCATCGCTCCAAGATCTGCACCGACATGTCCCCAACTTGCATCTTTTACAACCTTGATTTGTACACAAGCATATACATGAATTCATGGGCGGATAATCCAATATAAAATAATTGAGGTGATCAGCCAAAAAAAATTTGTTTTAGAATGTTTTCTCCCAGTAAAAAAAGTTGAGGATCCACCACTATATGAAAAATGGACGATTAACAAACAAATAACGTAGATGTTTTTGAATTCAATTATTATGATATCATGTCTAAAGTATATGTAATATGTATTGATCGAGCTATATATACATCTACTAATACTAATTCTGATATCTTAATTGGCTCTTTTCAAGGTCCCAAGCGAAGGTTTTATCTCTAAAGGGAAGGTTTATTGGATCATAGGCTTTAATTTTATCAAGCTACAAGTATGAATTTGGATAAGTGATCAATCCTTGTGCTTCGTGTAAAGTTTGCTTATGTTTTTTGTGTTTGTTTTTTGTATTTTTTATTTCTTTATATCATCCCAATATATTTTCTTGTTTGTACTCAAACAATTTTTATTATTAACTACAAATTTGGCTATCATTCAAGTTACAATTATGTAGATATAGAAATAGAATAGAATGTATAATAATGTATAATGTGTATAATATAATCACTAAATATACTTTTAGCAATTAAAAAAAAAAAAAAAAAAACACTATAAATTTTCATTAGTATATATAAATATATATACTATGCATATTCCTACCCGAATTGTTACAAGATGCACACCTAATTTTCACATTATTTTCATATTGAAGATAGCATTCTCACCTTGTTTTTTTTTTTTTTGGTAAGCTAATGTTATTAGAAGTTATTGTATGGAAGGTATTTAGTTTTAAAAGTTTAAATTATATTCCTGATCGGTATTAAAACTTGTTTGGTTAAAAGCTATAGGATCGAACATAATACTGGAGAAATTATACTACCGAATCTTGGCTTGAATGATATGGGGTGAGATTCAACTTGAGTTACTGCCAACCCAGGTTCGATTCTCACTCCAAGCGGGGAGTTTCCAACCCTTGATGGTAGTGTCAACATCAATGCGATTTGGGAATGTCTTTGAGGAGTTTTTCTCAACCTTCGATGGTACTGCCAACATCGTCGTGAATTGAGTTTTCTCTAACGCGTGTGTGGGTGACAAATGAGAGCATTTGATGTTGATATCGATTGAAATTAGTACTCAATATTATCTATATATTCATTTGGTCAATGAATGAACAGTAAAATTTCAATTGATTCAATTTGGAAATCGATGTTTTAAAGGTTATATATTTTGTATCAAAACTTTACATTACGTGCAAAAGTGGAGCAATGGTTTAACGTGTGTGTTGCTGAGCGAATGGTCAAGAGTTCGAGTCCCCCTTACCTTCTGTAATCTTACTTTTTTTACTCTTTTAAACATTAATCCCTCTTTTTAAAAAAATTTCATAATACACCCTTAATGTTTCTTTTATTTTTAATTCAGTCATCTAATTCGCATTCTAATGTTTTGTAATTCTCTTTAAATATAACGTTTTTACAATATTTATGCCTTTTTTTTTCTCTTTTTTTCTTTTTCTTTACATTTCTTTTCTACTTGCACACTTGACTATTAAATAACAAGAGGATTCAAATTATGTTAAATTTAATTATTAATTTGACACATATTTTCTTTTTGATTTTGTATGCTTATTAACGTTTAAGTATTTAATTCAAAACATTAGTTGTATACAACTTAAAGCTGACTAATTATGTTATATATAAAAAAACAAATAAGAAGTTCGCCGCAGCCGCCGCAGCGCGCGATTGGCCTAAAAACTTGTTGCAATCTGTTAGTACGATTTTCCGTATAGCGGCTGTAAGGTACTAGTACAGAAAATTAGCTGCTCAGCGTGTGGCGTATACTGTTGATTGTTGTTTGCCCTTGAGAAATAATCTCTGCAGACCCGGAACACAGATGTGAGATCTGTGGGGTGGCCTCAATCAATCTGTGGATCAATCTGTAATGATCCGTCTAGCGCACTGCTGCTAAGCGGCTAATGTTATTTTAGAGTGAGAAAGAACTGTGTGAAAGAGAAAGTGTACTTCTCTCTGACTGAAGTTCAGATCAAAATGATGTGAAATGTGGTGACCCAGGGGGTCTATTTATAGGCGTAGAATGTCCGAAATTCACAGGATACACGTGTCAATCACTGAATGGTTCTGTTACGTGAAGTATCTAGAATGTCGGTGGCGTGTGCTGACGTGGCTGCGTGCCGTTCACGCGCTGAGTAAAAGGGCTTATGCATAGAAGCTGTCTGCATGGCTTACGCTTGACGCTGGGCGGCCGGCTGGACGCTGGGCGGTAAGTGCTGAAAACTGCTAAATTTCATCATGTCTTGTGTTCTTTGATCTAGTTTTCTGTATAAAAATGATGTTTTTATGCGTGTATCTCCTAGGATACACCATTAAGTCCCACACTTTAATGTTTTTATTTTTGTAAAAAATAAAGTCATTAAACTAAAAATAAAAGATGTCTTTTTCCTCGAAGACACAAAACTGTTGTAGCCGTCTGATTTTCTGCTCTGACGTCATTTTATCAATTATGAATTTGCCCCCAAAATCTTTTTAATTTATTTTCGAAATTCAAATTGTTTGCTCTATTGATCTGTCCCATACACATGTCTCAATCTTGTCCCTTCATTATCCATTTGCTTGACTATAAATAGCCCGACCTTTTACCTTTTTCTTTTCCGAAAACTAATTATCTGCTGTGAAGATATCTTGCAATTTATTCAACTTAGCAATCCGTGAAGTGCAAGGTCAGTGATTGTTCATCTTTTCTTCTGTTTAAATTTTTCATTTTTTCGTACTACCATGGCCGAATCCAGCAGCACGTCTTCTCAGAGAGACAATCGTGACGTCAGCACCATGTACTCAACAACGATGTAATGTTAAAACATTGGCCAATAATTATAGCAAACTTAGTCTGCTATGAAGTCATAAGTCAAATTTTTCGATATTGATTACTATAATGAAATTTAATTGTATCATAATAAAGAAGCTGCTAAAAGTCACCTCTTTTATGAATATGCATAGGTTTAATTTTGAATTAGATCAAGACGGTTATATATATCATGTATAAAAAACATAAGTAATTGCTTATATCCTAGCAAAAAAACCACATCAATAAGAATAAATATTCAATTGACGCAATACCCTATTGCAATATAATTTATATCAAATTCAGCATGACATAACCACAAACAGCTTGTGTGCAAAACAAATTTTGTAATGTTTGAAACTACAGAAATATCACCTTAACCATCACTTTAGATATATAAACTAATTTTTGAAACCCATGGAAAAAAAATATGCTTTGTTCACATGAAAAAAAATCATGATTTCAAGTGAATTCTTACAATGTTAATATAATAAGTTGTTGTAATGCATATAGATATAACTCATCAATATAATAACCCATAAAAAACAAATTCTAGGTTTAATGATAACTTACAATGATAACATAATTATTAGGTATTGATTTACAGGTTGATCTCCGATGATACTCTTAGGTAATTTATTTACAGCTTCATCTCCGATGCTTACACGATAACGTTGAAAATCAACAGCTTAGCGGATTTGACGATTATTTGATCTATGTCATGAACCGATTAATCTTCATGTTAAACATTCAACTGGATCAAAATTTGGGACGGAACCTGATTTGGATTATGGTATTAGGGTTTGCGGTGTAGGAGATGAAAGTCTTGAAATTTCTTCTGCGACCCTCTTAGATGTCGACGTATTTTTCCTCTTTGTGAATTCCCCTTTGCTGCGTGGATTAGGGTTTGATCGGTAGTACTCTGCGTAGCTGTCGACCCTCTTAGGTGGACTATAATTATGTTCTAGACACCTAATGTTGTTAATTTCTCTCGTCCTTTTTTATCTCGAGGGTATTATAGTCTCATTATTGCTAATCTAGGTGATTATGAGGTCATAATCTTGATTAGAAAATTTAGATGGTCTAGATTATAGATGTTAATAATAATGGAAGGCTAGGATTATTGGTTTGAATTTTAAATGATCTATTTTTAGCTTTGTTATTATATTATAAAGAGATATTACATTATTACTATTATTAATATATTAAAATTATATTATATATAATATAAGGTCTAAAAATATATACATATATGTATGTGATTTGTTTAAATAAATATATAATGATACGTATTTTGTTATATAAGGTATATATGTATTTTTATTTTTATTATATATAATAATAATGTATATAAACGTATTTTATTTTTATTGTATATATTATGTGATTGGTTAATTAACTGTAGATATATGTATTTTATAATATAAATTAAATATGATCGTAATAAATAAATATATATTTATATCTGTCTTTGATTTGTTTAACTAAACATATATGTATGGGGATACCATTGCGTGATACGTTTTACAGTCAAACTCACTTTCATACCATCATTTGACAATTCGTTAATACCAGACTTCATACTTCATATGTTGTTTAATTCACGTCAGTTGACTAATATGGATAGCACATGGCATAGTGCGGACATGAACGTGAGTTTTTCTGATTAGATATTTCTCAAAACGGTGAACTACTAATCAAATTAACTTACCAACCAAACATCCAATAAGCCAACGATTTTTTCCTTTGGTATTTGTATGTTGTTGATCATTAAACATAAAAGATCACAAACAAAAAATGTAATAATATTTTAAATGCAAATGAGATTTTAATTTACACCTTATACAATTAAAAACTAATATAACTACTGACTTACCATAATTCACACATATTTCTATAAATTAATAATAATTAATTTATAATTTAAATTTATTTATCATCATATACATTTTTTAGAATAATATTAAAAAAAAAAACTTCAATATAAGTTCGTTACATAGTTTTAGTACCCTAGCTAGGTTAATAATAACATGTATAATAGGAACCAAAACTAAATGATCCTATTAACATTTATAGTTCATGGGAATGATAACACATTGAAGTTTTTTTTTTTTAACGGCAAAGATCAAAATTTTATAAATATATAGAACGCTCCATAGCAAGGTGCTAAGAGAGGAAATTACAAAGGCCTTTGAAGCCACAAGTTCCAATTTGAAACTTTATGACCTCGGTTTTTAATCCAACGAAAAGTGTAAAGTCTAATAAAATCAAATAAATTACATCTACGAATTACAATATCGTTAAAAACGACGCCAATATTCCGGAAACGCCTTAAGGCCCACAAGAGTGTCACAATAATCGAAGTAATTCACAGCTTTGATGAAATCGGTAATCTTGCATCTTCGATCCAACTCTCAACATCTAACCAACATGAGAAATTAGGCAACCCGCAATATGTTGGCAACCTAACAGTCGAAGAAAACATGATTTAGACGTTCCACATACGTGTACAAATCGGACAATTCACAAAATCTAACGTTATACCTTTTTGTAGATAAATTCCAACCTAACGGGAGAACATCTAATTTAAATCGCCACAAAAACACATTCACTTTGTTTGGTAGATTTGTTACCCAAGTCGTATGAATATTGTGATTAGGCAATGTCGATCTATCAATATGTTCTCTTATATCCTTTACTGTTAATAATCCATCACCATTTAGAGATCACCTCCATCGATCTTCACGATCGGATATATGTATATTTTGTAACTGTTCTAGAAAGGTCGACAAAGACAACAAATTTCTGCCACCGATGTCTTCTCTAGACCAAGACCACCTCCAATCTCCATCTACCCACTTATTAGCTATTGTGTCGAGCTTGTTTGTGTCGCTTGTTTGTGTCGAGATGGTAGAGCCTATGAAAACGAGAAATAAGAGCCGACGGACCGCACCACGTATCGTGCCAAAAACTTACTTTTCTACCATTGCCAACCTCCATGTGTATATAGTTTTGGGCAAGAACATTATCTGACCACTTTTTTACATGTTTGAACAATGGTACACCACGGGCTATTACCGAAAGATGAATCAAAATTTTTACCATGTAATGCCTTAATCACTTTAACCCGCATATCATCCCGAGAAGTAAGATAATGCCACCGCCATTTAATAATTAAGGCTAGGTTGAAAGCCTTCATACTACCGATGTTCAACCCGCCTTTAGAGTACGAAGCTAAAATTTGGTCCCACTTTATCCATGCCATCTTTCTCTTAGAGTTAGTACTACCCCAAAAAAATCTAGCACGAAGAGCTTCAACGTTTTTAAGAACCGTTTCCGGAAATCTAAAAAGCGACATATAATATATATACCGAGGCTCCCCATAACCAACTTTAACAATTTTAGTCTACCACCCGAAGACAATAATCCTACTTTCCATGTAGCTAGTCGATTATTAAACTTTATAAGGAGATCATCCTAAGTCGATACCCTTTTCATATTAAGCCCCATAAGAATTCTTAAATATTTAGTAGGAAACGATCCCGACCTACAACCATGTCTCGCGGCCAATAAGCTAACAGTAGCGTGATTCACACCAACACCGAAAACATGCGACTTTGAAACGTTTATTTTGAGACCCGAAACAAGATAAAACACTTCAAGGATACGAATAATATTACCCAATTTCCGTCTTCTCCATTCGGACGTGATAATGACATCATCGACATAAATAAAATGGGATAGCCTAAGGTCATTTGTACCAAGATTAATGCCCTGAATGTAATTAGCCTCCTATTCTTGATTAATAGAAAAATGTAATCCCTCCAAGACAATAATGAAAAGAAATGGGCTAAGAGGATCACCTTGGCGTAACCCCGCTTTTTAACGAAAACTCACGAGACGGGCTACTATTAACTAGAACAGGAGTTCTAGTCAATTTAAGGCAACCCATTATCCACCCACACCACCGAGAACCAAACCCTAAAGAACGTAACATGAATAACAAATAATTCCAGTTTCCCGAATCGTATGCTTTTTCAAACTCAACTTTAACGAGAAGCATCTTACTTTTATTTTTTGTTAAATACTCAATGATTTTGCTCAACATCAGTGGACCATCAAGAATCTGTCTACCTGAAATAAAAGCTGATTGTGTTGGAGAAATAGTTTTATTGATAATATTGGCAAGACGATTGGTTAGTAGTTTAGTAATGATCTTATAGAAGACGGTTTAAATCATAAATAGGGCCGGGTTCTTTACTTTAGGAATCAAAGTAAAGAAAGCTTAAGTCACCCCGTGTGGCATAATAGACGATTCAAAAAAGATGCGAACATCTCTGCAAATATCAGCGCCTAAAATATCCCAAAAATGCTTAATGAATTTAAATGAATACCTGTCAGGTCCAGGGACCTTTGAACTACCACAATCCCAAACCGCATTTTTAATTTCAACCTCATCAAAGTCTCTATCAAGAAAAATATTGTCGTCGTGCGTAAGAGTAACATTAGGATTAATATGATTGAACAAAGCACCTGAATTTACCTCATCAATTTTTTTTTTTGAAAATTAATAAAAAAAATTGTTTTTAATTATCGTGGGATCAACGACCCAAGAACCATCAATCATTAAGCCTTGAATAGATTGTTGATTGCGTTTATGTTTGACAGAACAATGAAAACATTTCGAGTTCTCATCTCCCTCAACATCCCATTTGATGCGCGACTTTTGTAAAATATCGAGTGATTCAAGATAATTCAAAGCTTCACGTTCTCGAAACAGTTCATATTTTTCCTGAACCTGCTGACCAGATGCTAAGCCCATGTCAATTAATAACTCCAGCCCATATATTTTATCTACCACAGTTTTTAATTCGGCCGATTCAAGACAACCCAACTTTTTAACTTTGTTTTGAAAAGCCTCAATTTACAAATAATATGCAGATCAGGACTAAAATTCATATCAACCTATTCTTTGCGCACCATATCATCAAAACCGTCAATCTCGAATCAAGATGAAAACACTTTAAAATACATAGGTCCATAGTCCACTTTGTCTTGGAATAGCAAAATAGGTGAATGATCCGAGAACCCACGAGGGAGCACCATTCCTTTTATATAGTCAATACACAATAAAACATTGTTCGTAACAAAAAATCTATCAAATTTTCTAAGTTTATTTCCCGCTTTTATATGCCACATGAATTGTAATCCAGCAAGAAGGACCTCATGGAGAGCATTACTGTTAATAAAATTATTAAAATTAGACGCATCCGTAGAACAAAACTCTGTTCCACTTCGTTCATTAGCCGTACGGACTGCATTACAATCACCAAAAAGAATATAATCCCCTACATAATTTGCCATGAAATCTGAAATTTTATTCCACAAGGTAAGTTTTTGTGATGACTCGGATTTTTCCGACTACTTGATTATATTATTTACATGATTTAATAATTTTGACTTGATAAGCAATGAATTTTAATAAGTCTTGAATCTCCAGAAAGAATTTTATATAAGCAGTTGACCACCCTTTTATTCCTACGATTCACGAACGTCATAACTTGTATTAATTATATATATATGTGTGTGTGTGTGTATATATATATATATATATATATATATATATAACTAGAAAATATGATAATTAAATATCTCATTAAGTATATTAACAAAGTATTATATATATATATATATATATATATATATATATATATATATATATATATATATATATATATATATATATATATATTCATACTACTAATTTAAAGAGTTTTCGAACAATATATATGTTACTATTTAAACGACGTAATTAACTTATGTTAAAATGTATTTACATACAATGTATTACGAGTGTAAATACATCCTTACAAGTATTGAATACACTTTATAATTTACAAATACATATAAAGGATAGCTATACTCATATTTCCATTCAATTTCCTCAAGAATTTTACTCGTATTCATACGGTATTTTTACCCGTATTATACACAGCTTCTAGAAGTATTTACTATTGGTATATACCAATAGAAATCTCTAATTATTTGTGTAATATGTCATCCATGACCTAATCAATTTAATATGTCATCCATGACTTAATACATTTTAACTTAGCTTAGATATTTCCACTAAAAATTAAATTTACAAGCCTATAAATAAGCATCATTTCTAACTCATTTTTACACATTCATTTTCTAAATTTTACTTCCAATTTTCACACACATTTGCAAGAACTCTCTAAAGTTTTGTTCTACTACTTCTTTCCAGCAATTTACATTCTAAACTTGAGGTAAAAACTCTACTTCAACTCTTGTTTAATTCATATGTTTTTAGCTATCTATATAAGATTTTATAAACTAGAACATAGTTTAGTTGATTCTAAACTTGTTTGAAAAACTAATCTAATCTTTCTAAGTTTACTCTAATAACACTTATTTATATGTATTATGATGTTATATTAAGTTAATATAAGAACTTATAACTTGTACATACGAGGAACACCTTGAAACTTAACATATATCGCTTAATCTCCATTTGGTAAAAAGCGGGCTGTTTTGGGTTGGGAATTAAAAACCTATCTTAGACTTTGAGTTCGAGGTTAAGACTTTGGAAATATGTTAATATATGTAAATAAGACTTCCGGTATTTATTTCATGATTTTAGACAAAGTGAAAGTATTTTATCAAAAATCATAAATTGGGTGGATGCCGGAATTTTTCCAAATCTGTCCACCGACACAAAAAGAGGGTAAAGGTCAAAATATTACTAGTTGGGCTGACCTTTTCGAATTGGTTTTGTAAAATTTACTTCTTAAGGAATCCATAGCAATTTGATTCACTTTAAACGGAGTTGTAATGAATACTTGGCGAGCAAAACAAAATCTACTAAAATTAACGTTGTATGGACGAAATTTATATTATAAAAACTATGTTAACCATATCCTTGCTAACTTTTCCTATATCCTATATATATTTGGACATGTTATCATTAGTATAACAAAATATTATAATCTTGGTTAATTTCGAGATTGTATATATATAATAATCTTGATACGTTCCATGATAATACGTACACAATACGTTTTGATAAATCTTAAGTCAACACATCTCTGGATTGATGCAAGATAATACGTACACAATACGCCGTGAGGTAATTCTAAGATTATATATATATATATATATATATATATATATATATATATATATATATATATATATATATATATATATATATATATATATATATATATAAATATATATATATATATATATATATATATATATATATATATATATATTTATATATATATATATATAACAATTATTGGACTGTTGGACTTTTCAGACTATTTTGGACTACTAAGTATTATATGAACTTGCTATATTAATTTTGTTCACATGTATTATTATCTGAATCGTTATTATTATTATAGGTTCGTGAATCCAAGGACGATGGCCATATTTTTAATAAGTTGAAAACTTATTATTAATATACTTTTACTACCGTGAGTATATAGTCCCATTTTTAAACTCTAAAAATATTTTGGGATGAGAATACATGCATTTTATGTTTTACGCCATAGACACAAGTACTTAAAATATATTCTACGTTGAGTTGTAACACATTGCATATCTTCCCTAATAGCTTGGTAACTAATATTTACATGTTGTAAGAACATGTAAGCGCGAATCCTATTAATAGATCTATCGGGTTTGACAACCCCAACCGGGCTAGTCGCTCTAGTATCATAAACGGTTGCATAGTACTTCATTTTTACTACACTTGGTACAGTGTAGGGAGATTTCATAATAAAGGGAATATGCCATATTAATGGTTAAGTATGGTTACCGAAGCGCTCAACAACTTATAGAATATCTTTATTGAAATATTTATAACCATGAAATCTTGTGGTCTATATTTCCATCGATGCTAGCTTTAAACCTATATATCTCACCAACCTTTGTGTTGACTTTTTAAGCATGTTTATTCTCAGGTCCTTAAGAAAGTCTTCCGCTGTTGCATTATCTGAGCAAGCTGTGCATGGAGTCTCATACTTTTATTTAAATAAAGTGTTGCATTCAATAAAACCTTTATCATGTATTATATTCTACTGTCACGTGTGTAGTATTTGAAAACCGATGTATTATGGGGATTATTCCTTAAATAATTGCATAATTGTTTAAAGCATGCATTATGTATAATAATGGTGTACTTTTTATGAAACGAATGCAATATTTTCTAAAACGTATCATATAGAGGTCAAATACCTCTCTATGGGACCAATGAATAACGTACTGCGTTTATAGTAATATGGACGGGTCGTTTCAGTTGGCATCAGAGCAGAGGTCTTAGTGAACCAGAAATTGCATTAGTGTGTCTGACCGGTATTTGTTAGGATGCATTAGTGAGTCTGAAATTTGACCAAACCTGTTTTTGGAAACCATTGCTTATCATTTTTGGTCAAAAATTGAATATTTTAACATGTAAATATTATGTGGTTTATTACTAATGTGGTAGTTAATGTGTGATAGATGTCGACTTCTAGCACCAATCTCATTATCACGTTCAGCGACTCCGAAGTTGAATTTCCAGCAAAAGTACCAATCATCGACTTATCTGATAACGACTAAGACCCGAAGGAAGGTGTATCAATCATCTATATAACTGATGAAGATGATGACCTAGAGTCGGATGCATTTTGGGAAGATTCACAATTTTCGGAAGAACCGGAAGGGAAAGAACCTGAAAACAATCCTGAGGAGGAGGAGGAGGAAGTAAAAGAGATTACTGAGAAAGAATTTAAAAAGGGAAAGGAACCTATAGTCACCAAACCAAATTTCCAAATTCGAAAATTAATAAAGCAATTGTTGTACAAAGTGCTCATGACATTTCTACCCCTAGCCACCCTTGTCTTACCAACTTTATTGAGGTATCAAGTACCTCAGAACCCCGAGCAAGATATAAACGTACCACTCAAATAAGCGTTATGCCAGTACCTGATAACAAGAGGCCCCGCCGTTTTTATAACCATTTCCGCTACGACATCACTTCACACATTGTATAATATTATTTAGTGTGCTTTACTTTATCCTACATATGTTTTATAAACTTATGTGAATAAGTGGTATTGTATCGTTGTACCATAATGCATTGAAGAATAAAGCGTGAAATGACAATGCATTAGTTTTTCATAATAGAATATTATTTGGATTGTAGTAGTTAATTGTTGTACTAAGCTATTAAGTATGAACTTTAACGGGTAGGTAATACCCCAGAAATAATTATAAAACGCTAATAAGAAGAAAATGCTTTTATAATAATTGATTCATATTATTAATATGCCACGACGTACCATTAATTACTTGCTACATCTATAATATTCTATGTGAATAATTATCTTATATGTTTATTGAAGAAACATGGCTCGATTGAACCGAATGACGGAACAAGAAATTGAGGATCTTATCAACCAACGCGTAAATGACCGAATGCTTTGGGTCAAAGCAGCAAGAGCAGCAGCAAACAACACAAACCCTCGTGTTGGATGCTCATATAAAGCATTTCAAGGTTGCAAACCTTCATCATTCAGCGGAACACAAGGACCAGTCAGTTTAACCCGATGGTTCGAAAAGCTGGAGTCCGTATTTAAAATCAGTGGTTGTGCGGAAGGGGATAGGACAAAGTATGCTTCATGCACATTACAAGATGGTGCACTTACATGGTGGAAAAACTATGTAAAAGCTGTAGGGGGCGATGAAGCATATGATACTCCTTGGGAGGAGTTGAAAAATATGCTAATCAACGAATATTTCCCAAGGAAAGAGGTTAGGAAGATGGAAGCCGAATTACGAAATCTGAAAGTTGTTGGCATGGAACTTATCAACTATAATAGGCGATTCATGGAATTAGCCTTGTTATGTCCTGAATTTGTACCAACTGAAGAGTGAAAGATTGAATTGTACAAAGATGGTCTGTCAAAAAACATCAAGGCTAATGTTACAGCATCCAAACCTAAGACAATTCATGAAGCTATCACCATGGAAAATGAGCTAATGGATCAGATCATCCTGGATAAGAACGCATCAAATACCGATACCAAGGTATCAGATAACAAAAGAAAGTGGGATGGAAACCGTGATCGAGGTCACCAACAACAATCTCTCAAGAAACGGGAAACCATGCAAGGTGCGGGTAGTGGTTCAAGCTCGGGTTACAAAGGACGAAATCCCTTATGTAACAGATGCCACAAACATCACTCTGGTTTTTGCAATGTGGTGTGCAATAATTGTAATCGAAGTGGTCATCTTACTGAAGATTGTAGGGTTCCCGTTACAAATACAAATGGCACCAAGACTCCTGCCACCAATGCAAATAGAACTGCCTTGGCCACTGTTACTTGTTACAGGTGTGGGAAACAGGGTCATATTAAGAGTCATTGTCCGAATCCAGAGAAGAACAACGGACCTACATGTGGAAGAGCATTTAATATTAATGCTAGAGAGGCGTGTGAAGACCCGGAGCTTGTTACGGGTACGTTTACCATTAATAACTTATCAGCATCTATTATATTTGATACTGGTGCCGATAGAAGTTACATGTGTAGAGACTTTTACGCTAAATTGAATTGTTCATCATTACCTCTAGATGCTAAGTACATGATTGAGTTAGCTAATGGTAAACTAATTAAAGCCGATAAAATTTACCGTGATTGTAAAATAAATTTAGCCAGAGAAACGTTTAAAATTAATTTGATACCCATAGAATTAGGAAGTTTTGATGTAATAGTCAGATGGACTGGATATCCAAAATAGGAGCTGAAGTTGTGTGTGCCAAGAAGGCAATTCGCATTTCTCGTAAGGATAAAACGTCAGTAATGATATATGGAGAGAAGGGTAACTCAAAGCTAAAACTCATTAGCTGCTTGAAAGTCCAAAAGTGCTTGAAGAAAGGGTGCTATGCTATCTTAGCACATGTTAATAAAGTTGAAACGAAGGAAAAAGAGAAAAGCATCAACGACGTGCCTGTGGCAAGAGATTTTCCTAAAATCTTTCCGGAAGAGTTGTCGGGATTACCTCTATTTAGATTTGTAGAATTTCAAATAGATCTAGTACCAGAAGCTGCACCAGTGGCTCGTGCTCTATACAGACTTGCACCGTCTGAGATGAAAGAGTTACAAAGCCAGTTACAAGAATTACTGGACCGTGGATTCATTCAACCGAGCACTTCACCGTGGGGAGCTCCGATTTTATTCGTCAAGAAGAAAGATGGATCATTCCGAATGTGTATAGATTACCACGAATTAAACAAGTTAACTATTAAGAATCGGTACCCATTTGTGACTACCCAAAAATTTTCGAAAAAATTTAAACTTGATCTTTATATGTTTCCGACACGATAAGCAAAGTCTGTAATGTTGAAATCTCAAAAACTTTTAACTATGTTCATATATTCATTTACCCTTTCACTGCTCTCGATGATTCACGAACAATTATGTGTAAATAGATAAGTATGAATATATACATATGTGTGATTATTAAATTAAGAAATATTAATGAAACATTAAACGGTTTGATTAATATGAAAATAAGATGCGATGTCTATTATGTGACTTGAGAACGTTAACAAGGTATTAGATGAATAATACTTTACATAAACGTAATTATTTCTAAATATTTATTAACGGAGTTAAAAGATAATATCAAATGATTGATTTATCAGATACATTGTATGATTACGAGTCTCTGTTGAAAGGTCCACTTTGATTTAGGAAACCTTTCCTTTTTAACGGTATTCAGAATGATTGATAAAATGATTTACAAGTGAGAACAAAAGTGTCAATTAACGGTAACTGGACAAAAGTTAGTAGAGGTTCCTGCTTAATTTTTCAATGTATGCTTTACAATAACTTTCTCGTGACTCTTGATAAGTTAATTATTTATTTTTCTTAATATTGAAAACGTTTTACGATATAGATGAAACCTTTCAAAGAATGATTTTGAATATAACTAATTCTGGAAAACTAAATTATATTTATTCGATTTAGTACGAACACGTATTTCGATATAATAGAATTTGATTGTAAATTTTTTTTTATGGATTTTCAATGATATGAAAAAAAAAATAAAGATAAAATAAAGATTTCTAATGAGCATCAAAAGACTACAACATTTCATCTCAAGATTGCAAGTTAAAATGATGGAAATCACTAAACCTGCGCACTTGCACGAGAAAAAACATAACTAAATCATACTGACTCAAAAAAGGGTGATTCTAGTGTCCAGACGTCCGTAACTCAAAAATCTACAACTTTCGTGAAGACATCATATGTAGATCGCGTACCCATCAACGCGAAACGCGTAATGTTTCAAAAGATTACGCAGAGTTTGTTATCTTTACGCAAAACGCGTAATTTTATTTTTGCCGATATATTTTGAGGCGGCTTCACAATTCTTCACTATTTTTCACTATTTTAACAAGTTTTTTTATATATTATATTATTATATTATATTATTATATTATTATTATATCTATATATATATAGTGGTAGGATCAAGAGGGAAGTAACCAATCGAGGGGAAGCGGGGGGAATCAAAATTTTTTTTTTTTTCATTTTTTGAAAAAACCTTGTTCACTAACATTATAGATGAGATGAAAATATGAACATTTAGTAGAGACACTTTGTGATAAATATTTTTATTTTGGCGGGAAAACGCTCGAAGAAGTAATATATAACAATTATCGTGTTTTTCGAGCGTATTTTGAGGTTTTAGCTATTGGGTTTAGATATTAGGGTTTAGATATTAGGGTTTATAGGGTTTAGATATTAGGGTTTAGGGTTTAGATTTAGGGTTTAGATTTAGGATTTAGATTGAGTTTTTAACACGAACGGTTTAAAGTTTAGGGTTTAGGGTTTAGGGTTTAGGATTTGGTGTTTTGGGTTTATGGAATAAACCCAAAACACCAAACCCTAAACCCAAAACACCAAACCCTAAACCCTAAACCCTAAACTCTAAATCGGGCTAAATTTTACTTCACAAAACATGAAAAAAAAACGTTCATATTCTTCACGAACAATATTATCTTGAATGTTATTTTTGTCGATCGTTTTCTCGCCTAAATAATAACATTCATCATGAAGTGTCTCTTCTAAATGTTCATATTTTCGTGTGATCTTGATGCCGGAAAAAAAAAATTCAAAAAAAACGAATTTTTTTTTTGCTTCCCCCCGCTTCCCCCCGATTGGTTACTTCCCCATTGATCCTACCCATATATATATATATATATATATATATATATATATATATATATATATATATATATATATATATATATATACATATACATATATACATATATACATATGTGATCTGTGAATACAGGCAGGTTATTTTTCTCCGTAACACACATTCATAAATTACTCCATATCATATTCATCATCATATTATAATTATTATTATTATTATTATAATTATTATTATTATTATTATTAAGATTAAGATTATTATTAATCTTATTAGTAGTACGTATTATTAGTATTATACATAAAATACTACGACGAGGTCATGCGCGAGTTATTTCAAGACAGGTTTTTCGAGTGGGATAGGGCTAAGAAAATTATGGGTTATAACTATGGAGGTTATGAGTATAGTTCGTGGGCATGCTCGTGAGGTCAAACTAATGTTTATCATCTCCGTTGCGTCTACGTACGTTCCTACAATATTGAATCTCAATATTGATACGTGAGCACTCATAACTTATCTTTTATATATTAATAGTGTATCCCTGACTAGTGCTCGAGTATTTAGTATTATGCATGCTTGTATGTTTAATATTGTCGTTAGATAGTTTATGATGAATCCTGAATTTAATACATATGCTACTAGAATAATGTATATGATATGCATGTTGTTGGAAAGCTAGCGAAAAATTAAGAACTTTTCATTTAGAACTCGAATAGTTTCGATGAACAGATTAGAAGATATAGTCAACTGAAATTTTTGTATTATTGTTAAAATGATTATTATTACTATCGTCGTTATTATCACCGTCATTATTATTATTATTATCTAGTAATTATTATTATTATTATTATTATTATTATTATTATTATTATTATTATTATTATTATTATTATTATTATTATTATTATTATTATTATTAATATTATCATTATTAATATATGTATCATTATTGAAAAATTGTTATTGTTATTATTATTATTATTGTTATTATCATCAAAAATTATTATCAATATTATTATAATACTTATTAGTATCATTATCTTTAAAACTAATATTAATATTATCTAATTATTACGATTGCGATTATTATCATTATTATGAATGCGATATAAAAGAGGATTAAAAACTATTAAACAAATCGATTAGGAAACAATTAGTATATGTATCATGATGAAATAAAAATATTACAAGTTAATGATCTAGATAAAAATATTATTTTCATCATTATTGTTAAAAGTATTATTAATATTAAAACTATCATTTTTACAAAAATTATTATTTTTAATAGGAATATCATTGTTAATATAAATATCATTATTATTATCATTTTAGTACTATCATTTTATCATAATATCATTTTTAGTAAATATAAATATTGTTATTATTAGTAGAATAATAATTATTATTACAAAATAATACAACTTTTACTTACTATTGTTACTATCGATATTATTTTATCAAATAAGTATGTGATACAAAGATATTGTTCTACGTGTAATATAATTACATTAATAATACCTATCATACTATTTTTATGATATTAAATAAACTTTATAAATTTTATTACTTAAGATATATAAAGGTATATTTTTATTATATAAATTTTAATATAAAATTTTATTTATTAATAAATGAATTATATTATTTAATCTAATAAAATCTATTAACAGTATTTAAATTTATAAAATGACTATATTTAAATTATATAATAATCATGTATAGATTTTGGAAGTCATTTTGGTCAAGTTGACTTTTGACTTTTGCAAATTAGTCTCGAGCATTAGGATTATGGTACACTATGACTTGACCAAAATTGTTAGACAAATATTGACCAACATATAAATATATATAATTAATATAGGTTCGTGAATTCGAGGCCAACCTTGCACTTGTTCAAATGACGTCATATGTATTTTACTACGAAATACAGTATTGTGAGTTTCATTTGCCCCCTTTTTAAATGCTTTTGCAATATATATTTTTGGGACTGAGAATACATGCGATGTTTTTATAAATGTTTGACGAAATAGACACAAGTACTTAAAACTACATTCTATGGCTGGATTATTAAACCGAATATGCCCCTTTTTAGTCTGGTAATCTAAGAATTAGGGAACAGACACCCTAATTGACGCGAATCCTAAAGATAGATCTATTGGGCCTAACAAACACCATCCGGGTTACGGATGCTTTAGTACTTCGATTTTATCATGTCCGATGAGAGTCCCGGAATGATGGGGATATTCTAGATGCATTTTTGTTAATGTCGGTTACCAGGTGTTCACCATATGAATGATTTTTAATTCGCGGGTTACGCGTATTATTTTGTACTCGGGTTACGTGTACAATTAAATATTTGAAAATCTTGTGGTCTATTAAAAAGATGAAAATGAATGATTATGATAAACTAATGAACTCACCAACCTTTTGGTTGACACTTGAAAGTATGTTTATTCTCAGGTATTAAAGAAATCTTCCGCTGTGCATTTGCTCATTTTAGAGATATTACTTGGAGTCATTCATGACATATTTCAAAAGACGTTACATTCGAGTCGTCGAGTTCATCAAGAATATTATTAGGTCATTTATTGTTGGATATATTATGAAATAGTATGCATGCCGTTAACTTTCGATGTGATGAAAGTTTGTCTTTTAAAAACGAATGCAATGTTTTGTAAAATGTATCGTATAGAGGTCAAATATCTCGCGATGTAATCATATGTTATTGTATTCGTCCTTATGGTTTAGGACGGGTCACTTCATGTGGTATCAGAGCGGTGGTCTTAGCGAACCAGGTCTTGCATTAGTATGTCTAACTGATAGTTGTTAGGATGCATTAGTGAGTCTGGACTTCAACCTTAGCTGCATGTCAAAAAGTTTTGGTTATCATTTACTGTCAGAAATTACCTGCTTATCATTCTTAGTCTAGACACGTCTTACTGCATTGATTTCATGAATAGTGTATAGACAAAATTCATATCTTAGCATATCTGCTAATTCATATCTTAGCGTATCTGCTAAATCATATCTTAGTGTATCTGTTATTGTAAACTTTGCCTGACATATTCCGTAAATTCCTCCGTAATCTACGAAATCTTTTGCTCTATATATATATATAGATATTCTATGTAATTAGAATACCATCTGATAGCCGGAAAATCATTTTATATCGAAAAATCCTTTATTCAATCGTACGAAATGGAATTCGTCATTAGTTCAAGTCCCTCGGATTCTGAAATGGAATCCCACTCAAACTCCGAAAGCAGTGTGACCGGAATGGATCAACCAATCAGCCATCATCTATTCTGGATGAATTGAAGATGGGTTCGTAGCCTCCTCAATCATTGGAGACAAGAAGAAGGTGATCCCTTCCATCCATCACATTACCCTCTTGGCGAAGAACCTGAAGCACTTACCGACGAACCTGTCCGAAACACCATTGTCTCTCTCATTTCCAGAGTATCTCGTCACGATTATATACTATATCAAATCCTAGATCTTATTTATCCTCTTGTCTAAACAGACAATCATCCCGGCATAATAGAAGAAGTTAACGAGCTTCGCGCTCGGGTAGTGGCTTTGGAGAATATGGTGTAAAGGTTACAAACACCAGCAGCAGCACCAGCAGCATAACCAGTACCACCATCAACAACACCAACAGTACCATCACCACCACCAGCAACAACATCCACACCCCATGCTTTAACATCATAAACTACCCCACGAAACTCAACGTCATACACACCATAAAGTACCAACAACAATGACCGATGAAGTATTGATTCATAACTTCATTGGAGAAATATTCCGCGGCGATTATGTCATCTCCAAAGTGTTAGAGATTACTTATTCTAGACCTAACCATAAATCAGATGAGTGGACCGAAATGATAAAAGTAACCCTGACAAGAATGATGCGTGATTTACAAGCTAGACTTGTTTTATCAGCAGCATCAACAGTACCGTAGCATCACCAGCACAGTGAGTGCCATCAGTAACATCAGAATCAGCAGCACCTATAACATCACAAGCTCCACCAGTTCAAGGATAACCGTGGACATCATTACGAATCAATAACGTGTATATTGTATCAACGAGTTATGAAGTATTAACTCATTCCCTCTGAAGAAATTATATGTATATATAAATTTTGAGATCAAAGTAAATCTTTTTGTACTAAGTTATTATGTATGAATTAAATAAGGGTAGATACTACTCGGTTAAATTCATATTACTAATATGCTATAATCCTTCGATTAACGACTTAACCATCGTTAATTACCAAATCTGTTTCAATTCAATGAATTTCAGTTCATAATAAACCAAGTGTATTATTCAAATACATGTTTGATTTTACACCTTTATTTTCGATGTACTCAAAACTTTCTAGAAAACATCATTCGTACCTTGCGAAGTTAGCAAGAGTTCTATGAGCATCAACATGATTCACTAAGGAAATATCTATAAGAATAAATAATGAAGTATTGATCACATTAGTGAAATTATCTGTGAAGATTATGTAACCTCTAATGTTAGAGATTACTCATTTCTAATTTCAGCCTAAGATCAAATGAGCTTAATTGGGTATTAACTCATCAAATCTGTATTACATCTGCAAAAAATATACACATATATATTTTCATAAAGACTATAATAAAATTCTTTTGTACAAAATATTAGTTGTGAAAATTTTTTTAACGGGTAGGTAATACCCGAGAGATATATAAATTCACAATTAATATGTTACATTCTTCGAATCTGATTCAGCAATCATCAACTATACTCACTATTTTCAGAACAATATACATTCTTTCATAGAAATCAAAACAACCATACTCATTCAAAATCTAATTACATATTATGATTTTGAAATCTCAGAATTCAACTCGAGATATAACCAAAATCATCACTCTTAAATCCTTATATTTTTCGAACCTATACTTTGACTTCAAAACTGTGTTAGAACATCATATGTATATTAACGATTACAATCTATGTTCAAACCCTCTGAAAGTCCTGAAGACACTTCAAATAATGAGCAATCGAGATGATGATCCAACCATATATTACCTACAGTTATGTACCTGAAAAGCTCTCGAAAACCAAAGTCATAGTTCGACACGTATCCGTGTCAGACCCTTTGGCATTTATTAGCTAAAATGACTTTTCAATTCCTTTTCAAAGTAGTCAGTTTTGTCACAGCTCCAGTAAGACAACTTCGACTTCTCAGTCGAAATAGCCTTATTATAACCTTGATATATACGTTGCCTTTTCGCCATCGTTACCGAGGAACCGTTTATGTTCCACCACATTAGCAATAAACTTACCAACAACTTCGCTGATCTTTGATTTTTAGAAAAATCATTATATTCATTGGAACCCTACCATAAACTCAGCCGCACCTTGTAACAAGAATTGCCATACCAATTATTGAGAATCAGCAATCAGTATTTTGAAATCTCGCAGCATGTCTACATCAACAGTTATATATACATATAACTTCTACCTCCAAGATTTACATACTTCGAATGTGAAGTTTCTGAAAAACACCCTAAACTGCGAACTAGTTCTCGAAATTTTGAAAAATGCTGATGAAGCAGCAAAAAAAACTGTAAATGACCTTAACAGTAAAAAGTTTGATGATAAAGAATAGTGTGCTGACAAAGCTCAGAAAAAGAAAAGGTTTGGAATTAGAAAACGGATTGAGTAAAGTATGAAGGAGGCTGTGGATAAATCACAAAGACAAAACCTACCTTCATAGAATCCAAATGATTCAGTATCTACTGAAGTCATTAACGACTACCTTGCTCCTGGCTCTAAACCCATGCGGACAATATTCTTCATCATCCTCTGATATTAGAAATTCTAAGATATCATCGTATCTTTCACTATAAATATCCTCCATATTTCTGAAGATATTTCCATAATTATTCTTATCCAAAATCATCTACCTCTTCGCGCTATCTCCATTACATCATAAAAAAATTATTTTAATTTATAAATTCTGAAACCTTCGAGTTTAAAATAAGAATGTTTTTGAAGTAGTGTTGGGAACTGAAGCATGATTTATTATAATATAATGACACTTGATCAACGTGATTATATTACAGTAAGTCATGCTGAGTTTCTAAATGGAACGTGATGATTCACAGACCATACCGTCATCATGTGCCATGTTACACGACTCTGGTATTCTATTTAACCTCTAAAAATATCAAGAAAATATTTTCTTGATGATTCAGTCTTTTTTGGATATTCTGGTAACTTGACAAATTAAGATCGTGTCATTACGATTTCCTTCTTAGAATATTAACTATGTTTATTTCGAAATTCATATCTACGAATTCTGGACCATTACATACGATGCTTAATCGCAAGAAGAGAAAACAAAAGAATGAAGCTCTGAAATAAAAATGGGAGTATAAATCGCAGCAAATGGGAGAGAGCGTTAACTGTGGATGTCAATGATTATAGAAAGACAAGAGCCGGGACTCCGAAAAATAAGGAAAGATATAAAGCCCGACGACAGTGCATAAATTACAAACCGTGTATATCAATAAGTATTGCAACATAAAGACACGGGAGAACTAAAAACATTCTAAAACCAAGAGTATAATAGAAGTGAATAGATTCCTCCGGTGGCAGATGAAAAAGAAGAACGATAGATATGAAAGATAAGAGTATATCAAGAATCAGAACTGGATGAAGTATATTGACGAATTCTTTAAAGGTATGAATTGAAGGAGAAAGAATAGAATGTGTAAGTTGTGGAAATAAGAAAACGAAGAGAGTGGATTTATAGTGAAATAGCAGACAGAGAAATCGAGACAGATCATCGCAATTAACCGAAGAGGATTCTAATTTCCTTAATTATCGAAGAATCAAATCTTATTACGAAGATTTTCTCTCTAAATCCCTTGAAATCCGGAAACTAGCCATGACTACGTCACCGGTTAAGTCAAACCTGCATTTACTCATTTCACACGTTTGTGATAGTTTCACTCGTACTCCTCACAAAATCAAATGGTTTTATCCATATTACTCAATGATGATAAAACTATAGTTATCAACTCATATTTGTTATGGAAACATACTTATTGTCAGCCATGACCATTCTAATCAAATTTCGGGACGAAATTTCTTTCATGACCCGTCCTAATCTATCTGGACGAATAGATTACATTTGGTTACATCGCGAGGTACTTGACCTCTATATGATACATTTTACAAACATTGCATTCGTTTTTAAAAGACAAACTTTCTTTACATTGAAAGTTGACGGCATGCATACCATTTCATAATATATCCAACTTCAATTGACTTAATAATAATCTTGATGAACTCAACGACTCGAATGTAACGTCTTTTGAAATATGTCATGAATGACTCCAAGTTATATCTCTAAAATGAGCAAATGCACAGCGGAAGATTTCTTTAATACCTGAGAATAAACATGCTTTCAAGTGTCAACCAAAAGGTTGGTGAGTTCATTAGTTTATCATAAACATTCATTTCCATCATTTTAATAGACCACAAGATTTTCATTTCCATTTCTCATAAATATACGTCCCATACATAGAGATAAAAATCATTCATATGGATTGAATACCTGGTAACCGACGTTAACATAATGCATATAGAATATCCCCAAAACAGAAATCCATCTGTATTAATAACTCGAAGTAGTAAAGCATACCATTTTCCAGTATGGGGGGAGTTAGGGCCCGTAGATTTACCTTTAGGATTCGCGTCAATTAGGGTTTCTGTTCCCTAATTCTTAGGCTACCAATCTAAAAGGGGTGATATTCGATTCGATAATCCAACCATAGAATGTAGTTTCGATTACTTGTGTCTATTTCGTAAAACATTTATCAAAGCAGCGCATGTATTCTCAGTCCCAAAAATATATATTGCAAAAGCATTTAAAAATGGAGCAAATGAAACTCACTATACTGTATTTTGTAGTAAAAATACATATGACGATATTGAACTATGCAGGATTGGCCTTGGATTCACGAACCTATACCATTTGTATATATATTAAAACATATAATGGTAATCAAATACTTACATCTATTAGTTAAATAATATTTATATAAAATTTGGTACTAAATTTTATCTATATATTATATCTTAATTTATATACTATATATAGGTTTATTTTGTGTGTGTATATATATATATATATATATATATATATATATATATATATATATATATATATATATATATATATATATATATATATATAATAAAAATGTTTATAGACAATACTAATATAATTATAGTATATGTAATAAATATATTTTATGTACAAAATCTTTATTTGTTATAATATTATAATAATAATAATAATTTAAAAAATAAAATGATACTTTACTTCGAGAATATAACGAAATAATAATAACAATGTTAATAATAATCATATTCATAATAATAATAATAAGCATACTTATATCATTAATAATAATAATAATAATAATATTAATACTTTATGATATTACTAAAATGATAACCGAAGTCATATTGTTAATTTTATCAAAACCATAACAATAACTAATAGTGATAATAATAATAATAACATTAATAATAATAATGGTAACGAAAATGATAATAATAATAATAATTATACTTCTAATAATAACATTAATAATAATCATAATAATAATAATAATAATAATAATAATAATAATAATAATAATAATAATAATAATAATAATAATAATAATAATAATAATAAAAGAAAAAGGGAACTACCTTCAAAGTATCGGTTTTAAAAAAATAAATGTCCCGAACCGGGCTCGAACTCGCGACCACTCGTTAACACAAACACTCCCTTGACCACTCCTCCGTTCCTTTCATTTCTGTTTTTAAAACCCAGGCCAACAGTATATAACCCATTCACTAACTGTTCTTTTTCTTCCAAGAACTTAATCGACTAAAGGCATTTTAACAAACAAACAAAGAGTTTATTGGTTAGTTTTAAGATTTAACATCAACATAGAAACTTTTATTTGTGATAACTTTAATTGAAAAAATAAAATAAGAGAAATAAAATAAAAGAATACAGGAATAAACTGCAGTCGCGGTTTTGAGAAAAAAAATTAAATGATTTCAATTTTAAGAACGTATTAGCCCAAGATTATAACACGAAATACATTTCAAATCAATCCTAGAAACTACTGGAATCGTCAATTGAACTTAAAACATCAAATCGAACTCAAATTTTGCGATGAACGAATAGTTTGACTTTTTGATAAATAACTTTGACTCAAAAATTCGAAGTCGATATAACGAATTGGGATTTGATATCTTGCAGTAAGTTTTAGTGTATGATTCCTAACACAACTGTAATTCTAGTTTTTGAAATTGATTTGAATTTAAACATTTGAAAAAAAATTATAATACAGAGATATCGAGCTTTATAAACTCTGAGTTTTTTTTTCTGTTTTTCATTTACACAATGTCGTGGTTATATGTATATAATTGGAACTAAATAATTAAAGTAGAAACCTAATGTGATTAATTGAGATCGACTAATAACAATAACATACAATATCCCATCTTGAGCAGTTGATGAAAGGGATTTTATCAGATAAAAATAAAACTGGAAATTTGCTTTTTAGCATATTCGTACTAATCAGAGACTTTGTTATGAATAATTTGTTTCCATCTAACAATCAATTTATAAATATAATTAAAATACTGATAATTTTTAAAATAAAGATAAAGATACTAATAATGATATTAATAGAAATAATAATAATATAGTTTATAATAATAATAATATTAATGTTGTCAATTACTACTAAAAAGATACTAATAATAACAATAATAATGATTTTAATAAGTTTAATAATAATTTAAGAATTATGAAAATAATAATAAAAATGATAATAATAGTATTATTAATAATGCTAATAATAACACTACTTATAAATATATTAATGATGATAATAATAATAATAATAATAATAATAATATTAATAATATTAATAATAATAATATCACTAAAGAATTTCTTTCGTTTTTGTTACGACAACCCTTTTTCAAGGAATCCACATACTAAGTAGTTTGCATAGTCTCCAAACTATGGAATTTCACTATAATCTATCTTCAATAGATATTCATCAGGAAAGTTATCTTGTATGGCCGATTCATTTAGAACTTCTAATTCAGGATTTTCAAGAAGAGAAAGATGATAAGCGGCGAGGTTTTCTGCTCCCTTTTTATCTCAAATTTCAATATCGAACTCTTGTAAGAGTAAGATCCAACGGATTAATCTTGGTTTGGCATCTTGTTTTGAAAATCGATATCTAAGAGCAGAATGATCGGTATAGACCACCGTTTTTGCTAGAACGAGATATGAAATAATTTGTCAAAAGCAAAGAAAATAGCAAGGAGTTCTTTTTCAGTAGTTCTGTAATTCGTTTGTGCTCCTTGTAACGTCTTACTAGCATAATAAATAGGTTGAAATCGTTTTTCAATCCTTTGTCCTAAAACGGCTCCCATTGCAAAATCACTTGCATCGCACATTAGTTCAAATGGTAGATTCCAATTTAGAGTTATCATGATCGGCGCATTAGTGAGTTTTTCTTTAAGAATATTAAAAGATTTGATGCATTCATCTGAAAAGATGAATGGAGCATCCTTTTCTAGGAGTTTATTCATAGGAGTGGCAATTTTAGAAAAATCTTTTATGAAACATCGGTAAAAACCGGCATGCCTTAGAAAACTCCTAACTCCTCTAACATTGGTGGGATATGAAAGTTTAGCAATTACATCTACTTTAGCTCTATCCACTTCAATTCCTTTCTTTGAAATTTTATGACCAAGAACGATGCCTTCTTTAACCATGAAATGGCATTTCTCCCAATTAAGAACTAGATTTGATTGTTCGCATCTAATAAGCATTCGTTCAAGATTAACTAGACATGATTCAAAAGTATCACCGAAGACTGAAAAGTCATCCATGAAAACTTCCATGCATTCTTCTATCATGTCGTGAAAAATCGCCATCATGCACCTTTGAAAGGTTGCAGGGGCGTTGCAAAGTCCAAATGGCATGCGTTTGTAAGCAAAAGTACCATAAGGGCATGTGAATGTGGTTTTCTCTTGATCCTCGGGTGCTATTGTAATTTGAAAATATCCGGAAAAACCATCAAGAAAACAATAGTAACTATTTTCGGCTAATCTTTCCAACATTTGATCAATGAAAGGTAAGGGAAAGTGATCTTTTCTGGTGGCGTCATTTAATTTTCTATAATCAATACAAACACACCATCCTGTTACAGTCCTAGTAGGAATAAGCTCATTTTTTTCATTTGTGATGACAGTCATGCCACCCTTCTTAGGTACACATTGAACTGGGCTTACCCATGGACTATCAGAGATTGGATAAATTAAACCTGCATCTAGCAGTTTAATAATTTCTTTCTTAACAACATCTTGCATATTAGGATTTAGTCTTCGTTGGCGTTGCACATACATTTTATGACCTTTTTCTATAAGGATTTTATGTGTGCAATACGAAGGACTTATTCCTTTAATGTCATGAATTTTCAATGCAATAGCTGGTTTATGAGCTTTTAGCACAGAAATGAGTTGAGATTTTTCATTTTTCGTAAGAGAAGACGATATTATTACAGGTAATTCAGATTCACCATGTAAATAAGCATATTCCAAATGGTTTGGAAGTGGCTTTAACTCTAATGTCGGTGGTTCCTCTATCGATTATTTGTATCGATATCTGACTTCTTCTTTTAGCATTTGAATTTCTTCTATTATTGGTTCATATCCATTAGCCATTAGTGTAGCTAACATTTCAGTTTCATCAATTGGTTCAGTTCCTTCTCTTAAAGAACATTCTCCTGTTCCTTGTAATTCTGGAAATTCTTCTAACAATTCTGCATGTGAATCAATATTTTGAATATAATAACATGTATCATCTGCAGATTGCGGTTGTTGCATGGCTCTATCCACAGAAAAGGTAACACTCTCGTCCTCTATACTTAGGGTCAGTTTCTTACCGAACACGTCTATTATTGCTTTAGCCGTGTCTAAGAATGGTCTTCCTAATATGAGAGGAACTCGAGAATCTTCTTCCATGTCCGGAATAACAAAATCTACTGGAAATACTAAAGTACCAACTTTAACTAGCATATTCTCCATTATCCCTCTAGGATATTTTACTGATCGATCGGCTAGTTGTATGCTTATTCGTGTTGGTTTCAATTCTCCAAGGTCTAGTTTAGCGTATAGTGAATACAGCATTAAATTTATACTAGCACCTAAATTTGCCAATGCTTCTATTGAACTAAGACTACCCAGAAAACATGGAATCGTGAAACTTCCTGAATCTGAAAGTTTTTCTGGTATCTTATTCAACAACACTGCAGAACAATTAGCATTCATAGTAACAGTCGAGAGTTCTTCCATTTTCTTTCTATTTGTGATTAGATCTTTCAAGAATTTTGCATATCTTGGCATTCCTGAAATTACATCAATGAAAGGAAGATTGACATTTATTTGTTTAAACATATCCAAGAATTTGGATTGCTCGGCTTCAAGTCTTTCTTTTCTCATTTTACTCGGGTAAGGAAGTGGTGGTTGGTATGGTTTAACATAAGGTTTAGCCTTAACTGTGTTATCTTCATTAACCTTTTCAACTACCGGTTCAGTTTCCTTATCTTGATCAGTTTGTGGTTCTTGTGGAGTAGGAATAGCATCATCAGAAATTACAGGTATTTCAGGTGGTTTAAGTGTAATACCACTTCTTGTGGTAATGGCTTTAGCTGTTTCATTCTGGGGGTTAGCATTTGTATCACTAGGTAGACTTCCTGGTTTTTTTCACCTATTAACCTTGTTAGGTTACTTACTTATTGTTTCAAATTTTGAATAGAAGCTTGTTGATTTCTAAATGCTTGAGCATTTTATTCATTGGTTTGTTTCTGGGATGTGAAAAACTGAGTTTGAGATTCAACTAGCTTTGACATCATTTCTTCTAAATTTGGCTTTTTATCATCGGTTTGTGGTGGTTTGTTTTGAAAAATAGGTCTTTGCTGATTGTAAGTATTATTGGATACTTGTTGATTGCTAGGACCTTGTTGGTTGTTGTATGGAACATTTCGGTTATAATTCTGATTTTGATTGTAGATTGGTCTTGGCGGTTGATAATTATTCTGATAATTATTTTCAGGCCTTTGGTTCATGTATGAAACATTCTCTCTTTGTTCCATTGTTTGTTCAATACTGAGACAATTTTTTGTTAAATGTGGTCCTCCACACTGCTCACAACTAATTCGTATTGAGTGGATATCTTTAGTCATCTTTTCCATTCGTCTCTCGACAGCATCTATCTTTGCGGAAATGGAATCAAAGTCATGGCTAGAATCGGCTCTAGCTGCTTTAGATGATCTAACGATATCTTTTTCTTGGTGCCACTCATGTGAGTGGGAAGCAGTGTTATCAATAATTTTGTAAGCGTCAGTTGCGGTTTTCTTCATAATGGAACCACCAGCTGCTATATCGATGTCTTTTCTTGTAGTGATGTCGCATCCTTGGTAGAATATTTGTACTATTTGACAAGTGTCTAAACCATGTTGCGGACATCCTCTCAATAACTTTTCAAATCTTGTCCACGCTTCATATAGAGTTTCATTTGGCTTTTGTGTGAACGTAACAATTTCTCCTTGAAGTCTCACGGCTTTAGATGCAGGAAAGAATTGTTTAAGAAATTTTTCAACTAAAACATCCCATGTATCAATCGCCCCTTCAGGTAACGATTCTAACCAATCTTTGGCTTCTCCCTTTAAAGTCCAGGGAAATAACATGAGATATATCTGTTCATCCTCCACTTCTCGGATTTTAAATAGAGTACAGATCCTATTAAAGGTACGAAGATGTTCATTTGGATCTTCCTTCGGCGCACCACTAAATTGGCATTGATTAGTTACCATGTGTAGGATTTGTCCTTTGATTTTATAATCTGGCGCATTAATGTCGGGTTGAGTAATTGCGTGACCTTGGCCAGTGCGTTTAGCTCTCATTCGGTCTTCCATACTTAGAGGTTCTAGATTTTCCATGATTGAATTTGTTGAATCTGAATCACTAGAGGATTCTGATTTAATGGTTTGTTCCTCGACAATCTCTGTTTGAATGATTGGTAGTTCCGGAGGAAAGATTAATGGTTCAGGATCTCTGAATTGTCCCTGAATATCCTCCGGATTCTCAATTGTGAGGTCAGGTTCAAAAAATGGATTATCGGAAATTTGATTTGGAGTACTTGGTCGACTGGATGACGATTCTAAAGAAAAATCAACGGCGACAATATTGGCTAGATGTCTTGATCGAGTTACTGGTGGTGAACGTATAAAAGGTGGTGAACATTTTGCTCGGTGCATTCACTGAATATCCTATTAGTTATAAAAGATAAAAATTATATAAGTTATCAAATTAATAGATTTTTTTGATTTTGCCCACGTTTTGAATAGCCAATAGATGCAGCAGGTAGCCAGGACCCTTTAAATCGGAAGCCCACAAATCGCCACTAACAAATCCAACTATTACTGCGAACCAGAAAATTTTGGATGTCTATCAATTTAACCACTTAAAATAATTTTTCGTTGAAATTTAAAGAAATTTTAGAGAAGAAATAGAAAAAAAAAATCTAAGTCCTAAAAACTAGAGCGGCGAAAAATAAGGAAGAAAAAGATCGCGTCGGAAAACGTCGAAAAATAAAAGGTCGAAAAATAATAAAAAGAACGTAGTGCGTCGAAACTTAAAAGTCTAAAAACTAAAAATTAAATGTTGCGTCTAAAGGTATTAAAGCTTAAAAGAAATACTATATCTAAAACGGCAATAACTTAAAAAGGTACTAAAATCTAAAAAAAAAACGGCGTCGCAAAATTCTAAAGCACCTAAATCTTAGTCTAAAGAAAAAGCACTTAAGGGATTTTACGGCAAAGCCTAAAAATCTAGAAATAAAAATAACTATGGCAAAAACTATGACTTAAAACTAAATACGAACGAAAAATACAAATATTACGCTAAAACAAATAAAAAGATACAAAATATAAAAATAAACTTAAAGTTGTAAAAAGTACAATTTTTATAAAAATATTATTTTTATATTATTTATTATATAAAAGTATTAATTTTATAATTTATTAAAACTAATTAAAACTAAAAATACAAATTAAATAAATAAAAACAAAATAATTAATATTATAATTAACCCTAATTAGGGTTTTTAATAATAATAATTATAATTACTCCGTAATTAATGTTGTTGGAAGTCAAACCTGGCGTGTCAGAAAGGTTCATGCGGTCGCAGGGATTTTTGCCTTAGGGTTCATGCGATCGCATGGGCTAGGGTTTCAGGCCAGAAATTGGGCTGCTACAGTACCTTGGCCCGAATACTTTTTATATGTTTTTTTTTATGTTTTATATTTATAAAAAATATATATAAAAATTAAATAAAAACTTAATTTTTTTAAATAAAAATAAAAACTTTATAATTTTATATATTTTAAACAAACTCTTAAAAAATATATATATATATATATATATATATATATATATATATATATATATATATATATATATATATATATATATATATATATATATATATATATATTATGTTTGTATTTTTAATTTTTAAAACGTATATTTTAATAAAAATTAACTAAGACTTAATAAAAATCCTTTTTTTTATAGCGTTGCGCTTTCGGCGTTCAAGCAGTTCTCCCACAGCGGCGCCAAAAATACTTGATGTTAAAGCGAAGGGGTACAAAATAGTTATGTTTTTACTACAAAATACTATTAAATACGATACAATTTTACACAAGTTATTTATTTATTTATAGAGTGGATATACCTAAACCTTGCTACAACACTTATAGGCAGTGTACCTAATCGTACAATAGTGTAGTTTTTAGTAAGTCCGGTTCGTCCACAGGGAACTTGCCAAGTTTAACGCTATATATTTTTTTAAAACTATATATATATATATATATATATATATATATATATATATATATATATATAAGTAGTAGTATTATTATAAAAGGGGGTTTTAACCGTTTAATGAACGGTTTGTCGATTTTAAAACTTTAGTCGCAGTTAAAACCTAATGTAAAATATTAAAAATAAAAATAACTTAATTTTAAGCGTAAAGTAAATAACGATAATGAAATTGAGATAAATAAAAGTGCGATAAATAAAATGACGATAAATAAAATTGCGATAATTAAAAAGTACGATAATTAAATTGACAATAAATTAATGTGCGATAATTAAAAGTGCAATTAAATATGAAATAAAGGAATTATGCTTATTTAAACTTCCGTAATCATGATGTTTGACATGTTGATTTTAGTTTATTACCATGGGTTAATTGTCCTTTGTCCTGGATTATTCAATATGTCCGTCTGGTTTTTGTCCATAACAGTCCATCAGTCATAAATATAAAGTGCGAGTGTCCTCGTCAAATTATTCTTTTATTCGAAGTCAAATATTCCAACTAATTGGGGACTTAAACTGTAACAAGGTTTTAATACTTTGTGTAATAATTACACCAGGATATCGACTGCGTGTAACCCAAGGTTTTAATACTTTGTTAACAATTACGCCAAGTGTCCTTGTATATAATTCACCCCTGTTTTAATAAGTCCATTAACTATTAATCCATTCCCATATCCGGTTAAATGAACGATTATTAGTACTTATAAATATCCCGCCCATCGTTTCCGATCGAGTGTATATGGTTATTTATAGGCACGTCCAATTGTAAATCTTTATATTAAATTAACAAACTATCATTTAATTAAACAAATATAAAGCCCATTAATAGCCCATAGTCTAATTTCCACAAGTGTCGTTCTTTTGTCCAAACCCCAATTATGGTACAAAGCCCAATTACCCAATTTTAATATTTAGCCCAACATCATGATTACTTTGGCTTAAATAAGCATAATAATAACTTAGCTACGAGACATTAAATTAAAAAGGTTGAACATAACTTACAATGATTAATAATAGCTTAGCGTTACACGGACAGAATTTCGACTTACACACTTACAACATTCGCTAACATACCCTTATTATTATTAAAATTAAAATTAAAATTAAAATTAAAATTATAATATATATATATATATATATATATATATATATATATATATATATATATATATATATATATATATATATATATATATAGGGGCAGGATCAATGGGGAAGTAACCAATCGGGGGGAGCGGGGGGAAGCAAAAAAAAAAAATTCGTTTTTTTTGAAATTTTTTTTCCCAGAATCAAGATCACACGAAAATATGAACATTTAGAAGAGACGCTTCGTGATGAATGTTATTATTTAGGTGGAAAAATGATCGACAAAAATAACATTCAAGATAATATTGTTCGTGAAGAATATGAACGTTTTTTTTTCATGTTATGTGAAGTAAAATTTAGCCCGATTTAGAGTTTAGGGTTTAGGGTTTAGGGTTTAGGGTTTGGTGTTTTGGGTTTATGGACCGTTCGTGTTAAAAACTCAATCTAAATCCTTAATCTAAACCCTAAATCCAAACCCTAAACCCTAAATTTCTAAACCCTAATATCTAAACCCTATAAACCCTAATATCTAAACCCTAATATCTAAACCTCAATAACTAAAACCTCAAAATACGCTCGAAAAACACGATAATTGTTATATTTTACTTCTTCGAGCGTTTTCCCGCCAAAATAAAAACATTTATCACAAAGTGTCTCTACTAAATGTTCATATTTTTATCTCATCTATAATGTTCGTGAACAAAGTTTTTTCAAAAAACGAAAAAAAAGTTTTTGCTTCCCCCCGAATGGTTACTTCCCTCTTGATCCTACCAATATATATATATATATATATATATATATATATATATATATATATATATATATATATATCTTCATCTCACACGTATATATATATATATATATATATATATATATATATATATATATATATATATATATATATATATATATACGTGTGAGATGAAGAGAAGAAAAAGATGTGTAAATAAATGGCCAGAACACGCGAAATTTATAGGATGTCTGCTGCTACAGGACACCATGCGATCGCATGGTTTTTGGCCTTCCTGGCCATGCGATCGCATGGCCTACTTTTTCATCTCACATGTCTTTGTTTTCTTCTTTGCCGACGATTTATATATATAATATATATATATATAATTTTAAGAATTATTTATATATTATATTATATTATATTTATGTGCATAGTTGACTTTTAATTTTAGCTCTGTTGCATCGCGCGTTAAGAGTTGACTCTGGTCCCGGTTCCGGATTTTTGAACGTCCTTGTGTACAATTTAATATCTTGTATTTTGCGTTTCGCGTCTTGTACTCTTATAATTTTGAGATGTTTCTCATCAATAATTTGAACCTCTTGGATTGTACTTTGTACTTTTGAGCTTTTTGGTCGTTTGCGTCTTCAATTCGTCAAATCTGTCTTTTGTCTGCACCTTTTATTATTTAAACGAATATCACTTGTAAATAGAACAATTGCAACTAAAAGCTTGTCTTTCTTGAGGGGTAATGCTATGAAATATATGTTCGTTTTTAGCATTATCAATTGTCCAATATTGGTAGTATACAGTTAATAATTCAATAATTCATATATAATTTTCGAATTAATTAATACGTATCGTGACCCGAGTACATGTCTCAGACTCGATCACAACTCAAAGTAAATATATTATTTAAGAATCAACCTCAACCCTATATAGCGAACTCGAGCATTACAGCATATAGAGTGTCTATGGTTATTCCAAATAATATATACAGATGCGTCGATATGATATGTCAAAACCTTGTATACGTGTCTCGATATTTAAAGTGCGTAAATTAAGTAACAGAAATTTAATGACGGTAAATAAAATTACGATAAATAAATGTAATCAGTTAGCTAGGAACAGTTAGCGTGGATTCTTAACAAAATTCTTCTCATAGTTAATTTGTTTGTTTCTAACAAATTTTATTTTGTCCAATGTTTCTTCATTATGCCACTTGTTGGATTCTGATAGGTCAAAATCCAAATATGAAATTGAATGAAAATGGTTATTTTGTGGTGAATGGATTCGTATATCTGGGGATGTAAGTGGGATAGTAAATGACTATTGAATCAGATTCGAAGGATGTACAGTGTAACTTATTAAAGTGAAATCTAAATATTCCTCGGGTATTACTTACCCGTTAAAATATTTTCACCATTAACAGTTTGTACAAAAGACTTTTAATTACAATCTTTATGAAAACATATATACATATATATTTCTTCAGACGTAATCATGGATTTAATGAGTCAATGTGATATTAAACTCATCAGATTTACGATTAGAACTATGATACATAATCTCTAAAACATCAGAGTTTACATAATCGTCATGTAGAACGAAGATAATCGATGTAGAACGATACATAGAACGATGATTATACTTGAGGTACAGAATGAGATGTTGAGGCATGGATTGTTGATGGTACTGGTGCTGTTACTGATGGAACTATTGGTGTCAGTGATGTTGCTGAGGCTGGTAAATTTTGCCCCATATTCTCCAAATTGGTTACTCGAGCTCGAAGTTCGTTGACTTCTTCTATTATTCTGGGATGATTGTCGGTCAGAATGAGTGAATGAATAAGGTTTAGAATTTTAGATAGAATATAATCGTGGCGAGGTATTCGAGAAATGAGGGTGAAAATGGTGTTTTGGACTGGTTCACCGGTAAGTGCTTCGGGTTCTCCGTCAAGAGGTGAATTCGGTTGGTGGAAAGGATCGCCTTCTTCGCGTCTCCATCGGTTAAGTCGTCTACGAACCCATCAGATGAATTGGGGATGGTTGATTGGTTGATTCATTCTCGTGACGCTGTTTCTGGAGCTTAGGTGAACATCCATGTCGGAATAGCTGTCGGAATTCGAGGAATTCGAACTGGTTGAGGGATCCATCTCGTACGATCAGATGAAATATTTTCGATATGAAATAGATTATAGGATGTAGATTAGTACCCTGCAATACATGATTTTCATATGCATATATAATACTAAAATCCCATAAGTTACGGAGGAATCTACGGAAGCTGTCAGGAAGAATCTACAGTAACAGATACGCTAAGTTATGAATTTTGCCTATACACTATCGATGCACTGAATGCAATAAGACGTGTCTAGGCTAAGAATGATAAGCAGATAATTTTCGACACTAAATGATAATCAAAACTTTTGACATGCAGACACGGTCGAAGTCCAGACCTACTAATGCATCTAAACAATTATCAGTTAGACACACTAATGCAAGACCTGGTTCGCTAAGACCACCGCTCTGATACCAACTTTCATGACCCGTCCTAATCCATCTGGACGAATACATTACATTTGGTTACATCGCGAGGTACTTGACCTCTATATGATACATTTTACAAACATTGCATTCATTTTTAAAAGACAAACTTTCTTTACATTGAAAGTTGATGGTATGCATACCATTTCATAATATATCCAACTATAATTGACTTAATAATAATCTTGATGAACTCAACGACTCGAATGCAACGTATTTTGAAATATGTCATGAATGACTCCAAGTTATATCTCTAAAATGAGCAAATGCACAGCGGAAGATTTCTTTAATACCTGAGAATAAACATGCTTTCAAGTGTCAACCAAAAGGTTGGTGAGTTCATTAGTTTATCATAAACATTCATTTCCATTATTTTAATAGACCACAAGATTTTCATTTCCATTTCTCATAAATATACGTCCCATACATAGAGACAAAATGAAAGGACCCGTTCATATACATTATAAACGATTCACAATAGTTGATTACATTGCGAGGTATTTGACCTCTATATGATACTCTTACCCATTATTTCCTAATCGTTTCGTTTAATTGCTTTTAATCGTCTTTTATATCGTGTTCGTAATAATGATAATAATAGTAATCAAAATAATTACGTGCAACAAATATTTGTTTTAATTACACTAATATTAATAATGATAGTTACTATAACATTATTAACGATAATACTAATAATTATCTTAATGATAATATAGTAATAATAATATTAAAAATAACAATAACCATTTTTAAATAATGATATATATATTAATAATGATAATAATAAAAATAATAATACCAATAATAATAATAATAATAATAATTGGATAATAATAATAATACTAATTATAACTTTAACGATAATAACGATAGTAATAATAAAAAAATAACAATTTTTTTAATGATAAATCCTTTTATTGATAAAGATAATAATAATAATAATAATAATAATAAGATAAAACTGGAACGACGATAATAACGACGATAATAATAATCATTTTTAATAATAATACAAAAATTCGATGGACTATAACTTCAAATCTGTTCATCGAAATCATTTGATATCTAAATGAAAAGTTCTTAATTTTTCGCTAGCTTTCCAACAACATGCATATCTTATACCTTATCTCAGTCGCATATATAACTAATTCAGGATTCAACATAACCTAACTAAAGGCAATATCAAAAGTACAAACATGCATAATCCTATATACTCGAGCACTAGTCAGGGATACACTATTAGTATGTAAAAGTTAAATTATGAGTACTCACGTATCAATATTGAGATTCAATATTGCAGGAAAGGTACGCAGACGCAACGGAGATGATAAATACTATATTGACCTGACGAGCATACCCATGAACCATACCCAATCACCTCCATAGCTATAACCCATAATTTCCTTAATCCAATCCCACTCGAAAAACAATTTCGAAATCACTCGGACAGTACTCTGACGTAATATTTTATGTATACTAATAATATCTTGAAATAATACGGAGTAAATATATATATGTAAATCGATTGAGAGAGTTTAGAGAAAAATATTTTCAAGTTTCTATGAAATAATGAAACCTATTGAATTCTATTTATAATAGATTTTTGAATTATTAAAGTATGAATTATTAAAGTGAATTATTAAAGTTTGAATTATTAAAGTGAATTATTAAAGTATAAATTATTAAAGTGAATTATTAAAGTATGAATTATTAAAGTGAATTATTAAAGTATGAATTATTAAAGTGAATTATTAAAGTTAAAGTAAAGTAAAAATAAAGTAAAGGTAAAGTTTAAGTATAGTAAAAGTATAAAACTATGTGCGTATAATACGCGTATAAATATATATAATATTAATTTAAATCGTTATATATATTTAATAAAATAAAATATAAATATCGTTATCTTTATCATACTGGTTAAGTAATGAGTTGTCAAAAGTGGTTCTAGATATTTATAAAAGTTATATACGTTTTAATAATAAAGTTCTTTTTAAACTGAAAACGTTTTTGTACGTTTGAAACTAAATCAAATAAATATAATAATTTTGTTTTCCAAAACCAAATATATTTTTAAGAATCATTTTGTTTAAAGGTTAAAATAATGGAATTCGTTATATTATAAAATGTTTTAGAAAAGTAGAATCATATATATTCATAATAGGTTTCAAGTTTTTAAATTACAGTTTGTTGGTGAAGCATGGGATAAAGTTCAAAGGTTAAATAAACGTATGAAATCATCTTAATGAAAAATGTCAAGTTACTTAACTTGTCGATATCCAACATCTAAGTTATTTACACTTCACGTTCTTACTTATAAATCACTTTACCATTTTCCGAATGTTGTCAAAAAGAATAGATTTCTTAAATCACAGTGGACCTCATAACATAGACCCGTAATCATATCATAATGTATCTGATAAATCAATCATTTGATATTATCTTCTAATTCCATCGATAAACATATTGAAACAAATACGTTCATGTAAAGTATTATATGTTTAATACTTTATTAATATTCTCAAGTTATAATATATATATATATATACATATTTATTTATATATAACGGTTCGTGAATCGTCGGAATTTGGTCGAGGTTATAATGAATGTATGAACACAATTTAAAATTCTTGAGATTTAACTTAACAAACTTTGCTTATCGTGTCGGAATAATATAAAGATAAAGTTTAAATTTGGTTGGAAATTTCCGGGTTGTCACAGTACCTACCCGTTAAAGAAATTTCGTCCTGAAATTTGAGTGGAAAGGTCGTGAATGATAATAAGTATGTTTTAAGGATGCATACAGGCTGAAAATTAGAGTTTTATCATCACCGAATAATTTGGATAAACAATCCATTTATATGAAGAGTACGAATGAAGCTAACATAGAATAGTGAAAAGAGTAAGTGTTGATTCATCTTATCATTTGACATAGATATGATTGATTTCCAGATTTCAAGGGATTTGCAGAAAATCTTTGTAATAAGATTTGATTCTCCGGTAACAAAAGGAATTAGGATCCGCTTTAAATGCGATCGTCCATTTTAATTGTTCTGTCAGTGATTTTCTTATAAATTCTCCTCCTTCGTTTTCTTACAACTCACACCTTCTGTTGATGCATTTTATGCAAGTCCCTAGACATCTACCCAGGTCCATTGCAGGTACAACAGTTTACAGGCCACCATGATCGTTCGTTATTATCCTATCCGTGTTTGTATGTGGTTACAGTAACTGCAGGAACGAGATTTGGATGTTTGACTATGTTAGACTTAGTCAGACGTCCGAGTGAAGCCTCACTCGTACGGCTGATAGGCTCATACGCACGGTTGATACTGAGCTAAGTCACAATTACAACCTAAATGAGAAGACACTAGTGAGTGATCACCCGTACGGCTGATGAAGCCAACTCGTATGTGTGATGGATGAATCATACGGGTGAGTCAACAGCAGGGGTATATAAAGTCTTATGTTCTTCATTTTAGGTTAAGCCTCTCATTTGTTACACACACTCAGATCTGGTGGGCTCCTCCGATTCTCTCTCAACCCAAATCACCCAGGTGGTGAATAATAGCTCTAGGTGTTGATCTAATCACACTTGATTTAGTTATGGTATGACTAAATTAATCCCAAAAAGCTTAACCTATTTACTAGAGGGTTTGATTCACTTATTCCGTCATTGTGTGAGTTAAATCTGTTGATTTCTAAGTTCCTAGTCATGTTTCATCACCTTCTATTCTTTCCCCCTCAACTCATATTTTAAAGTGTTCATCAATATGCTCCATCCAGTTCTGATTCTCGATATACTTATAACTTTCATATCGGTTATTCTTCTTTTTCATCTACCACTGGAAGAATCTATTTACTTCTACTATACTCTTGGGTTTATAGTGTTTCTAGTTCTCCCGTATCTTTATATTGCTATATGCATCGATATATATGGTTTATAATTTTTGGTTTGTCGTTGGGCTTTATATCTTCCCTTATATTTCAAAGTCTCTGTTTCTATCTTCTATAATCATTGTCATCCACAGTTAATGCTCTATTTTATTTACTGCAATTTATACCCCAATTTCTATTTCGGAGTTTTGTCATTTCGTTTCTTCTTCTTGCGATTAAGCACCGCTTGTAATGGTCCAGAATTCACAGATATGAATTTCGGAATGAACATTGTTAATGTTCTAGGAAGGAAATTGTGATGGCACAATCTTGACTTGTCAAATTACTAGAATACCTTGGAAAAGGCCGAATCATCAAGAAATATTTTCTTGATATTTTAGAAGTTAAATAGAATACAAGAGTCGTATAACATGGCACATGATGATATTATGATCTGTGAATCATCACGTTCCATTTAGAAACTTAGCATGAATTACTGTAATATAAGCACGTTGATCAAGTGTCATTATATTATACTAACTCATGCTTCAGTTTCCAACACTACTTCAAAAACATTCATATTTTAAACTCAAAGGTTTACAGAGTATAGGAACTAAACAGTTTTCTTTTTGATGTAATACAGATAGCGCAAAGAGATAAATGATTCCAGATAAGAATAGTTATGGAAATATCTTCAGAAATATGGAGGATATTTATAATGAAAGATACGATGATATCTTAGAATTTCTAATATCAGAGGATGATGAAGAATATTTTCTGTAAGGGTTTAGTGTCAGGAGCAAGGTATTCGTTAATGACTTCAGCAGTCACTGAATCATTTGGATTCTTTGAAGGCAGGTTCAGTCTTTGTGATTTGTCCACAGCCTCCTTCATACTTTGCTCAATCCGTTTTCCAGTTCCAAAACTTCTCTATTTCTGAGCTTTGTTAATACACTAATCTTTATCATCAAACTTTTTACTGCTAAGGTCATTTACAGTTTTTGTTGCTTCATCAGCATTTCGAGAACTAGTTCGCGGTTCAGAGTGTTTTTCAGAAACTTCACATTCGAAGTATGTAAGCCTTGGAAATAGACGTTATGTATAACTGTTGGCGTCAACATGCTGTGAGATTTCAAAATACTGATTGCTAATTCCCAATGATTCGTATGGCAATTCTCGTTACAAGAGGCAGATGAGTAAATGATGAGGTTTCGATAAATATAAAGATTCTTTGGAATGCCCAAGATCAGTGAAGTTGTTGGTAAGTTTATTGCTAATGTGGTGGAATATGAAAGGTTCTCCGGTAACAAAAGGGTAATCACATATATCAAAATTATGATAAGGCTACTCCGAATGAAAAAATCGAAGTTGTCTTGCTGGAGCTATGATATAATTTGCTACTTTGCAAAGGAATTGCAAGGTTATTTTTGCTAATAAATGCCAAAATATCTGACACAGATATGTGTTGAATTATGACTTTGGTTTCGAGAGCTTTTTAAGTACATAAATGTAGGTAATATGTGGTTGGATCATCATCTCGATTGCTCATTATTTGAAGTGTCTTCAGAGATTTTCGAAGGGTTTGAACACAGATTGTAATTGTTTGTATACATTTGATGTTTTAACACACTTTTGAAGTCAAAGTATAGCTTTGAAAGATGTAGGAATCTAAAAGTGATGGTACCGATTATATCTCGAATTAAATTCTGAGATTTTAAAATCAGAATATGTAATTGGGTTTGAATGAGTATGGTTGTTTTGATTTCTATGAAAGAATGTATATTATTGTGAAAGTAGGAAGTATAATTGATAATTTGCTTAATCTGATTCGAAGAATGTAACATATTAATTGTGAATTTATATATATCTCTCGGGTATTACCTACCCGTTAAAAAAATTTTCACAATTAATATTTTGTACATAAGAATTTTATTACAGTCTTTATGAAAATATATATGTATATATTCTCCTCAGATGTAACATAGATTTTAATGAGTTAATACTAAATTAAACTCATTCGATTTACGGTTGGAACTAGAATTGAATAATTCCTTGAAGGCTTTAGAGGTTACATAAGTATTTCTTCAATAATATTGAAATTATGAATCAATACTTCGTTATTTGTTGAGATGTGATGTTGGTTTTCGTTAAATTCTTGTGAACTTCGCAAAGTACGAATGATGTTATCTGAAAAGTTTCGGCTACATCAATGATGAAGTGTAAAATCAAATATATACTTGATTTATTAGGAATTGGAATTTGTTGAATTGAGACAGAGATTGTAGTTAACGATGGTTAAGTCGCGGGCGAGGGACGTACATTATTGCATATTTGTAATATGAATTAACCGAGTAGTTAAGATTCACACACAATAGCTTAGCACGGAAAGATTTATTTTTTATTTCAAAATATATATATATATATATATATATATATATATATATATATATATATATATATATATATATATATATATATATAATATATATATATAATTTCTTCAGAGGGAATGAGTTAATTCTTCATAACTTGTTGATACAATATACATGTTATTGATTCGTAATGATGTCCACAGTGATTCTTGAACTGACGGAGTTTGTGATATTATAGGTATTGTTGATTCTGATGTTGACTGTACTGACGATGCTGGTGACGTTGACGGTACTGTTGATGCTGTTGGTAAAACAAGTTTAACTTGTTAATCACACAACATTTTTGTCAGGGTTTCTACTCTTCCTTCTATCATTTTGGTTCGCTTAACTGATTTATGGTTAGGGCTAGATTAGATAATCTCTAAGACTTTAGAGATTATTTAATCGCCGTAGAATGTTTCTCCAATGAAGTTATGAATTAATACTTCGTCAGTTATTGTTGTTGGTACTCCTTGGTATCTATGGTGCGTATGACGTTGATGCTAGTGGGACAGATTGTGAAGTTAAGGTTTACAACGCGGTTGTGGTTGGAGGTGGTAATAGTACTGTTGGCGTTAATGATGGTGGTACTGGTTATGCTGCTGCTGATGTTTGTAATCTCTGCACCATATTCTCCAAAGCCACTACCCGAGCGCGAAGTTCGTTGACTTCTTCTATTATTCCAGGATGATTGTTGGTCGGAATGAGCGGATAAATAAAATCTAGAATTTGATGTAGTATATAATCGTGACGAGATACCCTGGAAATGAGAGAGAAAATGGTGTCTCGAACAGGTTCGCCGGTAAGTACTTCAGGTTCTTCGCCAAGAGGGCAATGTGGTGGATGGAAAGGATCGCCTTCTTCTTGTTTCCAATGATTGAGGAGGCTACGAACCCATCTCCAATTCATCCAGAATAGGTGATGACTGATTGGTTGATCCATTCCGGTCACACTGCTTTCGGAGCTTGAGTGAGATTCCATTTCGGAATTCGAGTGACTTGAACTGATGACAAATTCCATTTCGTACGATTGGATAAAGGATTTTTGATATAAAATGATTTTTCGGCTATCGGGTGGTATTCAATTTACATAGGATATCTATATATAGAGATCAAAAGATTTCATAGATTACAGAGGAATTTGCGGGATATGTCAGGCAAAGTTTAAAGTAACAGATACGATAAGATATGATTTAGCAGATACGCTAAGATATGAATTTTGTCTATACACTACTCATGCAATTAATGTAGCAAGACGTGTCTAGACAAATAATGATAAGTAGGTAATTTCCTATGGATGATAAGCAGATGATTTCCGACTAGAAATGATAAGCAAAACTTTTGACATGCAGACACGGTCGAAGTCCAGACTCACTAATGCATCCTAACGACTTATCAGTTAGACACACTAATGCAGACCTGGTTCGCTAAGACCACCGCTCTGATACCAACTGAAAGGACCCGTTCATATACATTATAAACGATTCACAATAGTTGATTACATTGCGAGGTATTTGACCTCTATATGATACTCTTACCCATTATTTCCTAATCGTTTCGTTTAATTGCTTTTAATCGTCTTTTATATCGTGTTCGTAATAATGATAATAATAGTAATCAAAATAATTACGTGTTACAAATATTTGTTTTAATTACACTAATATTAATAATGATAGTTACTATAACATTATTAACGATAATACTAATAATTATCTTAATGATAATATAGTAATAATAATATTAAAAATAACAATAACCATTTTTAAATAATGATATATATATTAATAATGATAATAATAATAATAATACCAATAATAATAATAATAATAATTGGATAATAATAATAATACTAATTATAACTTTAACGATAATAACGATAGTAATAATAAAAAAAATAACAATTTTTTTAATGATAAATCCTTTTATTGATAAAGATAATAATAATAATAATAATGATAATAATAATAATAATAATAATAATAATAATAATAATAAGATAAAACTGGAACGACGATAATAACGACGATAATAATAATCATTTTTAATAATAATACAAAAATTCGATGGACTATAACTTCAAATCCGTTCATCGAAATCATTCGATATCTAAATGAAAAGTTCTTAATTTTTTGCTAGCTTTCCAACAACATGCATATCTTATACCTTATCTCAGTCGCATATATAACTAATTCAGGATTCAACATAACCTAACTAAAGGCAATATCAAAAGTACAAACATGCATAATCCTATATACTCGAGCACTAGTCAGGGAAACACTATTAATATGTAAAAGTTAAATTATGAGTACTCACGTATCAATATTGAGATTCAATATTGCAGGAAAGGTACGTAGACGCAACGGAGATGATAAATACTATATTGACCTCACGAGCATACCCATGAACCATACCCAATCACCTCCATAGTTATAACCCATAATTTCCTTAATCCAATCCCACTCGAAAAACAATTTCGAAATCACTCGGACAGTACTCTGACGTAATATTTTATGTATACTAATAATATCTTGAAATAATACGGAGTAAATATATATATGTAAATCGATTGAGAGAGTTTAGAGAAAAATATTTTCAAGTTTCCATAAAATAATGAAACCTATTGAATTCTATTTATAATAGATTTTTGAATTATTAAAGTATGAATTATTAAAGTGAATTATTAAAGTTTGAATTATTAAAGTGAATTATTAAAGTATGAATTATTAAAGTGAATTATTAAAGTATGAATTATTAAAGTGAATTATTAAAGTATGAATTATTAAAGTGAATTATCAAAGTTAAAGTAAAGTAAAAATAAAGTAAAGGTAAAGTTTAAGTATAGTAAAAGTATAAAACTATGTGCGTATAATACGCGTATAAATATATATAATATTAATTTAAATCGTTATATATATTTAATAAAATAAAATATAAATATCGTTATCTTTATCTTTATCATACTGGTTAAGTAATGAGTTGTCAAAAGTGGTTCTAGATATTTATAAAAGTTATATACGTTTTAATAATAAAGTTCTTTTTAAACTGAAAACGTTTTTGTACGTTTGAAACTAAATCAAATAAATATAATAATTTTTTTTTCCAAAACCAAATATATTTTTAAGAATCATTTTGTTTAAAGGTTAAAATAATGGAATTCGTTATATCATAAAATGTTTTAGAAAAGTAGAATCATATATATTCATAATAGGTTTCAAGTTTTTAAATTACAGTTTGTTGGTGAAGCATGGGATAAAGTTCAAAGGTTAAATAAACGTATAAAATCATCTTAATGAAAAATGTCGAGTTACTTAACTTGTCGATATCCAACATCTAAGTTATTTACACTTCACGTTCTTACTTATAAATCACTTTACCATTTTTCGAATGTTGTCAAAAAGAATAGATTTCTTAAATCACAGTGGACCTCATAACATAGACCCGTAATCATATCATAATGTATCTGATAAATCAATCATTTGATATTATCTTCTAATTCCATCGATAAACATATTGAAACAAATACGTTCATGTAAAGTATTATATGTTTAATACTTTATTAATATTCTCAAGTTATAATATATATATATATATATATATATATATATATATATATATATATACATATTTATTTATATATAACGGTTCGTGAATCGTCGGAATTTGGTCAAGGTTATAATGAATGTATGAACACAATTTAAAATTCTTGAGATTTAACTTAACAAACTTTGCTTATCGTGTCGGAATAATATAAAGACAAAGTTTAAATTTGGTTGGAAATTTCCGGGTTGTCACACAAAAATCATTCATATGAATTGAACACCTGGTAACCGATGTTAACATAATGCATATAGAATATTCCCAAAACAGAAATCCATCTGTATTAATAACTCGAAGTACTAAAGCATACCATTTTCCAGTATGGGGGGAGTTAGGGCCCGTAGATCTACCTTTAGGATTCGCGTCAATTAGGGGTGTATGTTCCCTAATTCTTAGGCTACCAAGCTAAAAGGGGTGATATTCGATTCGATAATCCAACCATAGAATGTAGTTTCGATTACTTGTGTCTATTTCGTAAAACACTTATAAAAGCAGCGCATGTATTCTCAGTCCCAAAAATATATATTGCAAAAGCATTTAAAAAGGGAGCAAATGAAACTCACTATACTGTATTTTGTAGTAAAAATACATATGACGATATTGAACTATGCAGGGTTGCCCTTGGATTCACGAATCTATACCATTTGTATATATATTAAAACATATAAAGGTAATCAAATAATTACATCTATTAGTTATATAATATTTATATATTTAGGTTTGTAGTTTATATAAAATTTGGTACTAAATTTTATCTATATATTATATCTTAATTTATATACTATATATAGGTTTATATATATATATATATATATATATATATATATATATATATATATATATATATATATATATATATATATATATATATTTATATATAATAAAAATGTTTATAGATAATACTAATATAATTATAGTATATGTAATAAATATATTTTATGTACAAAATCTTTATTTGTTATAATATTATAATAGTAATAATAATAATAATAATTCAAAAAATAAAATGATACTTTACTTCGAGAATATAACGATAATAATAATAACAGTGTTAATAATAATCATATTCATAATAATAATAATAATAATAATAATAATAATAATAATAATAATAATAATAATAATAATAATAATAATAATAATAATAATAATAATCATACTTATATCATTAATAATAATAATAATACTATTAATACTTTATAATATTACTAAAATGATAATAGAAGTCATATTGTTAATTTTATCATAACCATAACAATAATTAATAGTGATCATAATAATAATAATAATAATATTAATAATAATAATGGTAATGAAAATGATAATAATAATAATAATTATACTTCTAATAATAACATTAATAATAATAATAATAATAATAATAATAATAATAATAATAATAATAATAATAATAATAATAATAATAATAATAATAATAATAATAATAATAATAATAATAATAATAATAAAAGAAAAAGGGAACTACCTTCAAAGTATCGGTTTTAAAAAAATAAATGTCCCGAACCGGGCTCGAACCCGCGACCGCTCGTTAATACAAACACTCCCTTGACCACTCCTCTGTTCCTATCATTTCCGTTTTTAAAACCCAGGCCAACAGTATATAACCCATTCACTAACTGTTCTTATTCTTCCAAGAACTTAATCGACCAAAGGCATTTTAACAATCAAACAATGAGTTTACTGGTTAGTTTTAAGATTTAACATCAACATAGAAACTGTTATTTGTATAACTTTAATTGGAAAAAAAATAATAAAAGAATACAGGAATAAACTGCAGTCGCGGTTTTGAGAAAAAAAAATGATTTCAATTTTAAGAACGTATTAGCCCAAGATTATAACACGAAATACATTGCAAATCAATCCTAGAAACTATTGAAATCGTCAATTGAACTTAAAACATCAAATCGAACTCAAATTTTGCGATGAACGAATCGTTTGACTTTTTGATAAATAACTTTGACTCAAAAATTCGAAGTCGATATAACGAATTGGGATTTGATATCTTGCAGTAAGTTTAAGTGTATGATTCCTAACATAACTGCAATTCTAGTTTTTGAAATTGATTTGAATTTAGACATTTGAAAAAAAAATTATAATACAGGGATATCGAGCTTTATAAACTCTGAGTTTTTTTCTGTTTTTCATTTACACAATGCCGTGGTTATATGTATATAATTGGAACTGAATAATTAAAGTAGAAACCTAATGTGATTAATTGAGATTGACTAATAACAATAACATACAATATCCCATCTTGAGCAGTTGATGAAAGGGATTTTATCAGATAAAAATAAAACTGGAAATTTGCTTTTTAACAGATTCGTACTAATCAGAGACTTTTGTTATCAATAATTTGTTTCCATCTAACAATCAATTTATAAATATAATTAAAATACTGATAATGTAACGACCCTAGATTTTCCAACGTTTATTTACTAATAATTATTGTTATTAATATGTGTGATTAAACGAATGTATGTTATTACATTTACATGTTGCCATGATTGCCCGAACTTGACTTTAATTGCCCGAAACGTCTTTGTGACACACGAAACTTGCACGAAAAATATTTTCAAGTATTATTTACATTCATGATTAGTTTTATTAATCATTTTAATTAACTAAAGTTGTTGGTTAATTACTTGGGCTTTAAATGGATTAATTTGTTAATTAAGTGAACTTGGGCTTTAGTAGTGAAATGGACTTATGACTTTGGGCTTCCAAGCCCACCCTACATTATTAGTGGACTTAGTTAGCTCACTCTTCCACTTGTAAGTATTACTTGAAACATTAACTAGTTAGTTTTAACAATTAGAATCTAGTTAGTTGTTCTTCCCATGCATGCACCCATTTTAACCACCTTTAAGGACAACTACATGCTTGTAACCATTAAACACTTGCTCCCCTTCCTTCCTTTCTGCTGCAGCCGTGACTTTCAAGGGGGATAGAAGGGATTCAAATCTTTTTTTTTTTACTTACTACTTGCTCACTTGTTACTCTCATTCAAACACACACAAAATCCTCTCAACTTTTCCTCTCTTTTTCTCTCTAGATTGTAAGCATTATGAACTTCTTTTCTTCCTTTTCTTTTCTTACAAAACTGAATTTATACACCTTAAATCATCATCATCTTTGTTGTTTGATTACTTGTTAGTTATAGTTGTTTACTTACTTGTTGTTGTTACATACTTGTTACAAGAATCAACTTTCTAGTTAGATTCTTCTTTTATCTTGTAATTACAAGAACACTCAAGAACATAGCTTACTAGTTATGATTCTACATATACTTTCTTAAAAGATTGCAAGTTCATGTGTTGATTAAACTCATACTTGAAGTTCATGAAGTAAACATTAAAGTTTACTTTCTAAAGATCAAACTTTGGTTTGAATCTTTAAAGTATGAACAACCATGAATAATTTACTTGTTTATTTAGTTACTTGCACTTTAATTTGATGTTTGTTGGTTATTATTGGTCAAGTGTTACTAGTTAACCTTGATCTCATTAATCTTGAACTAAAAGTTAACTTTGAAAGTTCAAGAACACACAAATAAGTTTTCTTTAAAAAATAACTTTGTATACTTATGCTTGATCTAGACTTTTGGGTCTTGGATATTCAAGATCTAACTAAAGAACTATGTTCTACATCTTAAGATCTTGATTAGTTAGTTTACTTTCAAGTTTGTAACTTGTTATTAGCTTTAAAGTTCATGTAGGTGTTAGATCTAAGACTTTGATGTAACTTTGGTTCATCAAACTTCATACAACTCTTAAGTGAGTTGTGCTTCATGTCTTAGACTTGCACTAGGGTTATGATGGTCAAGAATTGGTTAAGATGATTTAGATACATCAATGAGTTGTACACTTGAAGTTATATGCATTAAGGTCGAGAACCATGATGAACATCAAGCACCAAGACCACCGGAACCCACTTAAACTTACTGTTTCTGTCCAAAACCTACTGACCTGCTGTTTCTGTAACAGACCAGCAGACCTGGGCTGTTCTAACCATTATTTTTAGATAGATCTTTTCGGGTAGATAACTTTTCATATAGGACTCATCTTAATCCGAGTTACGGTTTAGGATTTATGGCCCTCCGAGCGTCACTATGTCTTTTAACGTTGTGCAGAAATTTCATACCTACTCGCACTTAAACCGTCACCACGGTTAAACGAAGATGAGTTTGCTTCTGTAAATTTTACCACACTTAAGGGACTCATATACGGAGCCATGGCCAATGGTCTCATCTTAATTCAGTAAGGGTAGAGGCCGTGGTGAATGATCGAAATCAGCCTTTGTTTTAAACTACTTTAATAAACGAAACCTACTTTACGTCTTTTGTTTGATGATGAATGATGATGACCTTTATGACCTTAAATACATACTTTTAAACCTATTAAGATGATTTACTGACTTAGTACTATTTGACTTAGGTTGAGGACCTTCGGACCGATTACTTGCACACCTTTTCCGAACTGACTTTACGACTACATTATCATTGTGAGTTATAGCATTCCCTTTTTACTTTAAACTTATTTTGGGAACTGAGAATACATGCGGATTTTATGTTTTACATACTAGGCACGAGTACTTAAACTTATATATGTGTGGGTTATATAACGGCAGAAACATTCCCTTTAGCTCGGTAACGTTTAGTCATTGGTTTTTGAACCGGTGAACGCGAATCTTAGATATGGATCCATAGGGTTTGACATCCCCACTCGGGCTAGTCGCGCTAGCATTTAACGAGTGTTTAATACTTCGTAATACATACGCACTTGCCAAGTGTACCTTTAGGGGGTATAAACGTTAAGTTAGTTACCAAGTGCCCACGGTTAACATATACTTTATCATACTGTTTTGAAACGCTCTTTGTAGCACTGAAATCTCGTGGCCTACCTTACATACTGTTATACTTAAACTATAGCTCACCAACCTTTGTGTTGACTTTTTTAAGCATGTTTTTCTCAGGTGCTTAAGGTTATTTGCTTCCGCCGTGTACTAGTTTGTGCAGTAGACACCCGCTGCTTAGAGTTGTCAACGCATGAACTACTTTACTTTGCATTCAAACATTTGTACTTTTGAATTATGACTTGTAACGACCTTTGTGGTCACATACACTTATTTATTGCTTCTACTTAGTGAAGCATGCTTTTGAAATGTAAAACATTTGATGTCGGTTATGACATCACCTTTTTATCGTGAATGCAACTTCTTTAATTACAGCATATAGTACTTAACCTTGTAATGATCCTATTGTTGATGATTCGTACACGATGGTTTTGTACGGGGCATCACAGATAATTTTTAAAATAAAGATAAAGATACTAATAATGATATTAACAAAAATAATAATAATATAGTTTATAATAATAATATTAATGTTGTCAATTACTACTAAAAATGATATTAATAATAACAATAATAATGATTTTAATAAATTTAATAATAATTTAAGAATTATGAAAATAATAATAAAAATGATAATAATAGTATTATTAATAATGCTAATAATAACACTACATATAAATATATTAACGATGATAATAATAATAATAATAATAATAATAATAATAATAATAATAATAATAATAATAATAATAATACAACTTATACATATTAATTTTCCTATATACCCATATTTTATATTTAGAAATAATAATATTAATAATACAAATATTAATATTAATATTAACATTAATAATAAAAATGAAAGTAAGGATCATAATATTAATATAACGTTTATACTTTGACTTGTAATTACATATAATATATTAATCTTGCATTTCATTAATTATGTAATACTTGTTTTATAGTAATATATTTGAATATTTATATATACTACAACATTTAATATTGATTATACATAGTACTCATGTATTTTTATATATAGATTCATTTTAAATTACACTTAGTTATTTTGTATCTTATTTTACATGTCTAATTCTAATTGATTAAATTATATTTTATTATTTCAAATTATTATATATATCTATACTTGCATTTATATATATATATATATATATATATATATATATATATATATATATATATATATATATATATATATATATATATATATATATATATATATATACAATAATTGTTCGTGAATCGTCGGGAATAGTTAAAAGGTTAATTGAATATATAAACATAGTTCCAAGGTTTTCGAGACTCAATATTACAGACTTCGCTTATCGTGTCGAAATTATATAAGAATAAAGTTTAAATTTGGTCAGAAATTTTCGGGTCGTCACAATTTCTTTAACGGGTAGGTACTGTGACAACCTGAAAATTTTCGAACAAATTTAAACTTGATCTTTATATGTTTCCGACACGATAAGCAAAGTCTGTAATGTTGAAATCTCAAAAACTTTTAACTATGTTCATATATTCATTTACCCTTTCACTGCTCTCGACGATTCACGAACAATTATGTGTAAATAGATAGGTATGAATATATACATATGTGTGATTATTAAATTAAGAAATATTAATGAAACATTAAACGGTTTGATTAATATGAAAATAAGATGCGAAGTCTATTATGTGACTTGAGAACGTTAACAAGGTATTAGATGAATAATACTTTACATAAACGTAATTATTTTAAAATATTTATCAACGGAGTTAAAAGATAATATCAAATGATTGATTTATCAGATACATTGTATGATTACGAGTCTCTGTTGAAAGGTCCACTTTGATTTAGGAAACCTTTCCTTTTTAACGGTATTCAGAATGATTGGTAAAATGATTTACAAGTGAGAACAAAAGTGTCAATTAACGGTAACTGGACAAAAGTTAGTAGAAGTTCCTGCTCAATTTTCAATGTATGCTTTACAATAACTTTCACGTGACTCTTGATAAGTTAATTATTTAGGTTTCTTAATATTGAAAATGTTTTACGATATAGATGAAACTTTTTAAAGAATGATTTTGAATATAACTAATTCTGGAAAACAAAATTATATTTATTCGATTTAGTACGAACACGTATTTCGATATAATAGAATTTGATTAATTTTTTTTTTATGGATTTTCAATTATATGAAAATAAAAATAAAGATAAAATAAAGATTTCTAATGAGCATCAAAAGACTACAACATTTCATCTCAAGATTGCAAGTTAAAATGATGGAAATCACTAAACCTGCGCACTTGCACGATAAAAATCATAACTAAATCATACTGACTTGAAAAGGGTGATTCCGGTGTCCAGACATCTGTAACTCAAAAATCTACAACTTTCGTGAAGATATCATATGCAGATCGCGTACCCATCTACGCGGATCGCGTACCCATCTACGCGAAACGCGTAATGTTTCAAAAGATTACGCAGAATTTGTTATAAACGCGTAATTTTATTTTTGCCGACATATTTTGAGGCGGCTTCACTATTCTTCACTATTTTTCACTATTTTAACACATTTTATATATATATTATATTATTATTATATATATATATATATATATATATATATATATATATATATATATATATATATATATATATATATATGTGTGATCTGCGAACACAGGCAGATATATTTTTCTCCGTAACACACATTCATAAATTACTCCATATCATATTCATCATATTATTATTATTATTATTATTATTATTATTATTATTATTATTATTATTATTATTATTATTATTATTATTATTATTATTAAGATTATTATTAATCTTATTAGTAGTACGTATTATTAGTATTATACATAAAATACTACGACAAGGTCATGCGCGAGTTATTTCAAGACGGGTTTTTCGAGTGGGATAGGGCTAAGGAAATTATGGGTTATAACTATGGAGGTTATGGATATAGTTCGTGGGCATGCTCGTGAGGTCAAACTAACGTTTATCATCTCTGTTGCGTCTACGTACATTCCTACAATATTGAATCTCAATATTGATACGTGAGCACTCATAACTTATCTTTTATATATTAATAGTGTATCCCTGACTAGTGCTCGAGTATTTAGGATTATGCATGCTTGTATGTTTAATATTATCGTTAGATAGTTTATGATGAATCCTGAATTTAATACATATGCTACTAGAATAAGGTATACGATTGCGATTATTATCATTATTATGAATGCGATATAAAAGAGGATTAAAAACTATTAAACAAATCGATTAGGAAATAATGAGTATATGTATCATGATGAAATAAAAATATTATAAGTTAATGATCTAGATAAAAATATCATTTTCATCATTATTATTAAAAGTATTATTAATACTAAAACTATCATTTTTACAAAAATTATTATTTTTAATAGGAATATCATTGTTAATATAAAATATCATTATTATTATCATTTTAGTATTATCATTTTATCATAATATCATTTTTAGTAAATATAAATATTGTTATTATTAGTAGAATAATAATTATTATTACAAAATAATACAACTTTTACTTACTATTGTTACTATCGATGTTATTTAATCAAATAAGTATGTGATACAAAGATATTGTACTACGTGTAATATAATTACATTAATAATACCTATCATACTATTTTTATGATATTAAATAAACTTTATAAATTTTATTACTTAAGATATATAAAGGTATATTTTTATTATATAAATTTTAATATAAAATTTTATTTATTAATAAATGAATTATATTATTTACTCTAATAAAATCTGTTAACAATATTTAAATATATAAAATGACTATATTTAAACTATATAATAATCATGTATAGATTTTGGAAGTCATTTTGGTCAATTTAACTTTTGACTTTTGACTTTTGCATATTAGTCTCGAGCATTAGGATTGTGGTACACTATGACTTGACCAAAATTATTAGACAAATATTGACCAACATATAAATATATATAATTAATATAGGTTCGTGAATCTGAGGCCAACCTTGCACTTGTTCAAATGACGTCATATGTATTTTACTACGAAATACAGTATTGTGAGTTTCATTGCTCCCTTTTTAAATGCTTTTGCAATATATATTTTTGGGACTGAGAATACATGCGCTGTTTTTATAAATGTTTGACGAAATAGACACAAGTACTTAAAACTACATTCTATGGCTGGATTATTAAGCCGAATATGCCCCTTTTTAATCTGGTAATCTAAGAATTAGGGAACAGACACCCTAATTGACGCGAATCCTAAAGATAGATCTATTGGGCCTAACAAACTCCATCCTGGTTACGGATGCTTTAGTACTTCGATTTTAACATGTCCGATGAGAGTCCCGGAATGATGGGGATATTCTAGATGCATTTTTATTAATGTCGGTTACCAGGTGTTCACCATATGAATGATTTTTAATTCGCGAATTACGCGTATTATTTTGTACTTGGGTTACGTGTACAATTAAATATCTGGAAATCTTGTGGTCTATTAAAATGATGAAAATGAATTATTATGATAAACTAATGAATTCACCAACCTTTTGATTGACACTTGAAAGTATGTTTATTCTCAGGTATGAAAGAAATCTTCCGGTGTGCATTTGCTCATTTTAGAGATATTACTTGGAGTCATTCATGACATATTTCAAAAGACGTTGCATTCGAGTCGTCGAGTTCATCAAGAATATTATTAGGTCATTTATTGTTAGATATATTATGAAATAGTATGCATGTCGTCAACTTTCGATGTGATGAAAGTTTGTCTTTTAAAAACGATTGCAATGTTTTGTAAAATGTATCGTATAGAGGTCAAATATCTCGCGATGTAATCATATGTTATTGTATTCATCCTTATGGATTAGGACGGGTCACTTCACCATTATCGAGAATTGATGACTTGTTTGATCAGCTGCAAGGATCACGTGTTTACTCCAAAATCGATCTAATATCGGGTTATCATCAGTTGTGTGTCAAAGAAGAAGATATTCCGAAAACCGCATTTCGGACACGCTACGGTCATTATGAATTTTTAGTCATGTCGTTCGGGCTGACAAACGCACCAGCTGTATTCATGAACCTCATGAATCGGGTATGCAGTCCGTATTTGGATAAGTTTTTTATCATCTTTATTGATGATATTCTTATTTATTCCAAAAAATGAATAAGAACATGAGCAACATTTAAGGTTGGTACTGGAACTGTTGAAGAAAGAATAGTTATAAGCAAAGTTTTCTAAGTGCACCTTTTGGTTAAAGGTCGTACAATTCCTTGGTCACATTGTCAGTAGTGAAGGAATTCAGGTTGATCCAGCCAAGATTGAAGCCATTAAAAAGTGGGAGACCCCAAAGACTCCAACGCAAATACGCCAATTTTTGGGTCTTGCTGGCTATTACAGAAGGTTTATTCAAGATTTTTCCCGGATAACCAAACCATTAACATCATTAACATACAAAGGGAAGAAGTACGAATGGACTTCTGAGCAGGAAGCCGCATTTCAATTATTGAAGAAGAAGTTGACTACATTGCCTATTCTATCGTTACCTGAAGGAAACGATGATTTTGTAATTTATTGTGACGCTTCGCGACAAGGTTTTGGTTGTGTCCTCATGCAACAAAAGAAGGTTATAGCATATGCATCCAGACAATTGAAGATTCATGAACAAAATTATATGACTCATGATCTAGAATTGGGAGCGGTGGTGTTTGCATTAAAGATTTGGAGATACTACTTGTACGTGGTTAAATGTACGGTGTATACTGATCATAAAAGCCTTCAACATATCTTCAACCAAAAACAACTGAACATGAGGCAATGTAGGTGGGTCGAGCTGATAAACGACTATGATTGTGAAATTCGCTATCATCCCGAGAAGGCAAATGTAGTAGCAGATGCTTTAAGCATGAAGGAAAGAGAGCCGATTCTAGTACGAGCAATGAATATGAAGATTCGTACGAACCTCACTACCTAAATTAAGGAGGCTTAACAAGGAGCTCTTTCTGAAGAAAACTTTGGAAATGAGATGCTTAAAGGGTTAGATAAACAGCTTGTTACACGGGAAGACGGAACCCGATACTTCGCTGGATGCATTTAGGTACTGAAGTTTAAAGGGTTAAGAAAATTGGGTTTTGGATGAGGCACATAAGACGAGATACTCGATACATCCAGGAGCTGGAAAGATGTATCACGATCTAAAAGCACACTTTTGGTGGCCGAATTTGAAGGCTGACATTGCAACATACATTGGAGAATGTTTGACTTGCTCCAAAGTCAAGGCAGAACATCAGAAACCATCAGGTTTGCTTCAACAACTAGAAATCCCGGAATGGGAATGGGAATGTATTACTATGGATTTCATCACGAAGCTACCAAAGACTGCATGGGGTTCTGACACCATTTGGGTAATTGTCGATCGTTTCACCAAATCTGCACATTTCCTACCTATGAAGGAAATGGATAAGATGGAGAAATTGGTACGATTATACATGAAGGAAGTTGTTTCAAGACATGGAGTACCTATCTCCATTATATCCGATCGCGACAGTAGGTTTACGTCAAAGTTTTGGCAATCACTACATGAAGCTCTAGGGACTCGTCTGGATATGAGCACTGCATATCATCCTCAAACCGATGGGCAAAGTAAAAGGACCATTCAGACTCTTGAAGACATGCTTAGAGCATGTGTGATCGATTTCGGAAACGAATGGGATAAATATTTACCATTGGCAGAATTTTCGTATAACAACATTTATTATACGAGTATTAATGCTGCACCATTCGAAGCACTTTATGGAAGAAAGTGTAGATCCCCTATCTGTTGGAATGAAGTAGGTGACAGACAACTTACTGGTCCCGAGATCATACAGGAGACTACTGAAAAGATTGTGCAAATCAAGGAGAGATTGAAGACCGCCCAAAGTCGTCAAAAGAGTTATGCTGATGTTTGAAGGAAGCTATTAGAATTTCAGGTTGATGACATGGTTATGTTAAAGGTGTCACCTTAGAAAGGTGTGATACACTTTGGTAAGAGGGGTAAATTGAACCCAAGATACGTAGGACCATTCAACATCATCGAACGTATTGGACCGGTGGCTTATCGACTTAAGTTACCATAACAAATTGCTGGAGTACACAATACCTTTCAAAAGAAGACCTCACTATTCCTCTTGAAGAAATTCAAGTCGACGAGAAACTGCATCTTATAGAAGAGCCTGTCGAAATCATGGACCGTGAATTCAAACAGCTCAAGCAAAGCAATATTCCTATAGTTAGGATCCATTGGAATGCTCGAAGAGGTTCCGAGTTCACTTGGGAAAGAGAGGACCAGATGAAACAGAAGTATCCATAGCTGTTTACAAACACCGCCCTTTGAATAGGTACTACTTTAAATTTCGAGATGAAATTTCTTTAATGGGTAGGTATTGTTACATGATTTAATAATTTCGACTTGATAAGCAATGAATTTTAATAAGTCTTGAACCTCCGGAAAGAATTTTATATAAGCAGTTGACCACCCTTTTATTCCTACGATTCACGAACGTCATAACTTGTATTAATTTTATATATGTGTGTGTGTGTGTGTATATATATATATATATATATATATATATATATATATATATATATATATTTATATATATAAAATATGATAATAAAATATCTTATTAAGTATATTAACAAAGTATTATATATATATTTTCATACTAATAATTTAAAGAGTTTTCGAACAATATATATGTTAGTATTTAAACGACGTAATTAACTTATGTTAAAATGTATTTACATACAATGTATTACGAGTGTAAATACATCCTTACAAGCATTGAATATACTTTATAATTTACAAATACATATAAAGGATAGCTATACTCATATTTCCGTTCAATTTCCTCAAGAATTCTACTTCGTATTCATACGGTATTTTTACCCGTATTATACACAGCTTCTAGAAGTATTTACTATTGGTATATACCAATAGAAATCTGCAATTATTTGTGTAATATGTCATCCATGACCTAATTAATTTAATATGTCATCCATGACTTAATACATTTTAATTTATCTTAGATATTTCCACTAAAAATCAAATTTACAAGCCTATAAATAAGCACCATTTTTTAACTCATTTTACACATTCATTTTCCAAATTTTACTTCCAATTTTCACACACACTTGCAAGAACTCTCTCAAGTTTTATTCTACTACTTCTTTCCAGCAACTTTACATTCTAAACTTGAGGTAAAAACTCTACTTCAACTCTTGTTCAATTCATATGTTTATAGCTATCTATATAAGAGTTTATAAACTAGAACATAGTTTAGTTGATTCTAAACTTGTTTGAAAAACTAATCTAATCTTTCTAAATTAACTCTAATAACACTTATTTATATGTATTATGATGTTATATTAAGTTAATATAAGAACTTATAACTTGTACATATGAGGAACACCTTGAAACTTAACATATATCGTTTAATCTCCATTCGATAAAAAGCGGGCTGTTTTGGGTTGGGAATTAAAAACCTATCTTAGACTTTGAGTTCGAGGCTAAGACTTTGGAAATATGTTAATATATGTAAATAAGACTTCTAGTATGTTTTTCATGATTTTAGACAAAGTGGAAGTATTTTATCAAAAATCATATATTGGGTGGATGCCTGGATTTTTCCAAATCTGTCCACCGACACAAAAAGAGGGTAAAGCTCAAAATATTACTACTTGGGCTGAAATTTTCGAATTGGTTTTGTAAAATTTACTTCTTAAGAAATCCATAGCAATTTGATTCACTTTAAACGGAGTTGTAATGAATATTTGGCGAGCAAAACAAAATCTGCTAAAATTAACATTGTATGGACGAAATTTATGTTATAAAAACTATGTTAACCATATCCTTGCTAACTTTTCCTATATCCTATATATATTTGGACATGTTATCATTAGTATAACAAAATATTATAATCTGGGTTAATTTCGAGATTGTATATATATATATATATATATATATATATATAATATTGGTATGTTCCATGACAATACGTACACAATACGTTTTGATAAATCTTAAATCAACACGTCTCTGGATTGATGCAAGACAATACGTACACAATACACCGTGGGGGTAATTCTAAGATTATATATATATATATATATATATATATATATATATATATATATATATATATATATATATATATATATATATATATATATATATATATACCGATTATTGGACTGTTGGACTTTTTGGACTATTTTGGACTACTAACAAAGGACTACTAACAAAGGACTACTAACAATGGACTACTAACATAAAATGTTAAAAATTATTATATAAGTATTATATGAACTTGCTATATTAATTTTGTTCACATGTATTATTATCTGAATCGTTATTATTATTATAGGTTCGTGAATCCAAGGACGACGGCCATATTTTTAATAAGTTGAAAACTTATTATTAATATACTTTTACTACCGTGAGTATATAGTCCCATTTTTAAACTCTAAAAATATTTTGGGATGAGAATACATGCATTTTATATTTTACGCCATGGACACAAGTACTTAGTTGTACCACCTTGCATATCTTTCCTAATAGCTTGGTAACCAATATTTACATGTTGTAAGAACATGTAAGCGCGAATCCTATTGATAGATCTATATGGTTTGACAACCCCAACCGGGCTAGTCGCTCTAGTATCGTAAACGGCTGCATAGTACTTCGTTTTTACTACACTTGGTACAGTGTAGGGAGATTTCAAAATAAAGGGAATATGCCATATTAATGGTTAAGTATGGTTACCGAAGCGCTCGACAACTTATAGTATATCTTTTCCTGATATTTTTATAACTATGAAATCTTGTGGTCTATATTTACATCGATGCTAGCTTTAAACCTATATATCTTACCAACCTTTGTGTTGACTGTTTAAGCATGTTTATTCGCAGGTCCTTAAGAAAGTCTTCCGCTGTTGCATTATCTGAGCAAGCTGTGCATGGAATCTCATACTTTTATTTAAATAAAGTGTTGCATTCAATAAAACCTTTGTTATGTATTATATTCTACTGTCACGTGTGTAGTATTTGAAAACCGATGTATTATGGGGATTATTCCTTAAATAATCGCCCAATTGTTTAAAACATGCATTATGCATAATAATGGTGTGCTTTTTATGAAACGAATGCAATATTTTCTAAAACGTATCATATAGAGGTCAAATACCTCTCTTTGGGACCAATGAATAACGTACTGTGTTTATAGTAATATGGACGGGTCATTTCAGTTTTTCATGAACGCGTTGCGACGCGTATATATTCACCATGTAAACAACCAATTCTTCTTTGATCCATCACCCTTTGAGAATCACAAAGTGACCTTCACTGTCATTTTGTAATAGGAGCCCTTAACTACCTAGGTTAATACTAACCATTATAATAGTACTCAAAATTAAATGGTCCTTATAATAATTGTATTTCATGGACATTGTAAACCAGTGATGTAATGATTGGCACTTACAATACAACAACAACATCAACAACAATACCCAATCACACACATGCGAGCTATGGGGGAAGTTTGATGTAGATAATCCTTCCTCTACCCTAGAATAGAAAAGAAGTCGCTTCTCTAACCACGAGTTGAGGAAAAATATTCTCCACCCATAGGAAGAGAAAGTCATCTCTCTCTCTATTCCAGGGTAGAGAGATTGCTTCCGTGAGGACCTCCGGCCAAAAAAAGGTTTTAATAAATAAATAGAAAATGAAAAGAGAAGTCATGAAAATGGTAGAATCAAATTTCCATGGGTTTTAAAGCCTGCCTGAAAATCAATTTAGGCTCTAAGCGACAGTCAAGTCGTCACTAAATCGACGCTTGTTGTTGCCTCAATAAATAGAGCCAAAGAAATAAACCCCTTAAATCAGTTGTTGCAATAGGACCCATGAAATTAACTGTCCCATTAAATCAGTTTTGTATGACCCTATATTAAGAATAACTATTACAGTTCTACTTCATGGCCATAATAACCCACTTACGTAATTGAATTTTCTAATACGACCACTCAATTAAACCATCCTGTAAATGGTATTTTTTAGGACTCTAGGTCAATAATAAAAATTACAATTATAATTCATGACCTTGATAACACAACGACGTAATGCTTAATATGACCCTGAAATAAACCGTCCTATTAATTAGGTTTTTTAAGACCCTATTTTCATACAAACGATTACATTAGTAATTCATGACCATGATAATTTATCAGTTCCATTTTAAGGACCCTTTGTTATTTTAATAGGACCCTTAAGAATTTTGTGTCCTATTAGATTGTTTTTAGGACCCTTGTTTTGGATGGTCCTAGAAAAAGGGTTATATAAAGCCATTTTTGTTGTAGTGGTGAGAGACATCATGTTTTTCTACTTTAAGGTGTTTTTTCTCTTGCACAAATATGACAATTAGTTCACTCATTGTCCATTTCTCCTTTTGAGTATTATTATTGATCTTGAAAGGACCAGACGACATAGAGAGATGTCATAAGAAAATGAACTAAAAAACCGTCACTGATTTTCACGTTTATGCCTTTAAGTTTATTCGACATATCAGTCATCATCATAATATGCTCACATACACCACTAACCTCATCATACTTGGTAGTCAACATTTTAAGAATCAAAGTACTTGTATAGCCTTTTGAAGTCCCTTTAAATTGTTCTTATACGGAGCTTAAGTTTTCCTATGCATTCTCAGAGTCAGGAATGGCTCCTCGAATGAAAATAGATATGGAGTTCATAATGATCACGAAAGACATAGTGTTAGTAACTAGAGGGGGTGAATAGTTACTTAATACGATTTTTAAAACTTTTTCGATGATCAACAAGATTTGAACAATCCTTGATCTCTTTAATCAACTCAAACTAATGTGTGACGTATTTATGTTTGTAATAATGCGGAATGTGAAGTAAAGAACATAAACACAAGGATTTATAGTAGTAATGACCCAACCCTAGTTATACCAAAAACACGACCCAAAAAAAAAATTGAACCTGTACATCTGGACGGCGTCCAGTACTGAAGACTTGGACGGCGTCCAACACTTTAGGACGGCGTCCAATTGTACTAACGGAGACTGATCAGTTTTCTTTTACACGTGAACGAAAAACCCGCTTCCCGACACTTTCCAATGAAGCAATTTATCACAACATAACAATATAAGTAAAACTAATGGATTTCCACAATAAAAACTAGTTTTACATCGCGGGGCCCACATATGCCCAAAATACCATTAAGTACGAAATACGAGTTTCGACCACAAAAAGTTTAATTGCCAAACGTCACTAGAGCATGGTGTTTGGGGTTAAACTACCCAAATCTTGGTCGAACTTCCAAAAAGCTAAAACCCCCGAAAGCCACTAATCCGTGCGAATACCTTTGCCCTTATCCAATCCGGATCCTAAAAAGGTAAACAATGAGGGGGTAAGCTAACGCTTAGTGAATGTAATAATTATACACATACATATATAATATACCTACTTGCATACACTTACATGAATACCTCATACACGCTAGCAATTTACATAGCATACCATCGCAAGTATAACTTTAAACCCTTCAAGATCACGAGCTAGCACAACAATAGCATATATATAACCCGAATAATATAATATACTACACTACAATGCGTAAGTATGGTTAACCAATAATTCATGGGAATGGTACTTCGAATTTCCCATCGGTGTTCATAACAACCGTTAGTGTACAACGAAATATATCACTAACCCCTAGGCGACACGGACAACGAAATATCCGTTCAAGCAATCGTTAGTGTACAACGAAATATATCACTAACTCTTGGACGATTTGGACAACGAAATATCCATCGTTAGTGTACAACGAAATATATCACTAACTCTTGGTGGTATAGACAACATATACCCCGCCCCTTCCCCGCCCTACAAATAGATACATTATATACACACATGTATAATCATTCAACTCACCTTGTCGACTTGGCGAGATTTCTAATAAAAATGTGTAACCTTCAAGGCGAGTCACCTAGCACAATTAATTCCCAATTAATTCACATAACAAGTTGGGCTAACCACCATCTAGCCTCACTAGTGCATTTATGACCCAAAGGGGTACTTATGACCCATTTGCACTAGAATCATATAATAGAGGTCAAGACTCACCACAAATCACTAGAAGCTAGTGATTTAGGCTCTAAGACTTCCATCAACACATATCTAGGGTGTTTCATACCCAATTAATCCCGCTAGGTCAACCCTACCCATTTGACCCATTTCAAGTCAACCATGAACCCTAGAAACACATTTTACTAACAACATAAGTGAGCTAGTGATTAACTAACCATTAGACTCATTAACACCATTTCTTACTTTGAAACCCTAGGTTGGTTGTTCTTGAGTCCTCATGACTCAATCTTACCCACAAACCCTCAAAATCACCAATTATGGCTTTTATGTTCAACACTAACCCAAACCCTAACCCTTAACACTAATTAAGTAAGAAAATGAAGATTAGGACTTACCACTACTATCACCACGTAGCAAGCGACTAGATGAACAACTTTACTACTCGAGGTAAGACCCGAAACTAGCTTCTTCTTCCTTTGCTTGAGTTTTCTCACACTAGAAATCTCTCTCTCTCTCTCTCTCTCTCTCTCTAAACTTGAAGTGGTAGGGTTGAGGTTGTTGAAAGTGGAGTAATGACACACTCCAAAACCGATCTAATGGCCCCAAACTCGTTCCATTGTGAAAATACCAAAATACCCTTCTAAAATATCTAAAAATCAAACAGCTGCCCGTCAGTTCATCTGAACGGCGTCCCATAATCTGGACGGCGTCCAGTCCTTCAATGTTGGACGGCGTCCCAAGATTTTGGACGGCGTCCCAACTAACTGGGAAAACAGGATGTTACAACTCTCCCCCACTAGAACCGGATTACGTCCTCGCAATCCACGCCGCATGACATGCAGGAAGATAAACCAACACAAATTCTTCGGGTTCCCATATAACGACCCTCACTTTTCCACTTCTATTATTACTATTTTACCCTTAGGACTTTTTGTACTCATAAATTTCTAGTTAGCAAAACATTGACCAAATAGTAAACTTTTAGTCGACACTCATTGCTAATTAAAGTTTATGCATTTCTGTGTTATATATATAAATATATATATTAAACCTTATATATAAATAATAAAATGAGACATTTATATAAATACGAAAAAAAAACTTTTGTGAACTAAATAAAATAAACAAAAGTTATGGACTAATTAAAAAGGGAAATAATATTTAAGATAGATAAAAGAAATATTAAAAAAAATCATAAATATATATGTATAAAAAAAACGGCCAAAGTACAATAATATAATAATAATAATAATTTAAAGATAATTAATAAAAGATTATCCAGTTATATTAATCCTAATCCACCTCTAATACTTACATTCCAATCTAATTCAAGTGCTTGATCACCAAGTTTCATGAATCCTAATTTAATCACAACTCTTGATTTGTTTCCTATAAAAAGTCTCATGATCTTTCCATATTATGCACCACAAATTAAATCACACATCTATCCCATTCCCTTGCATTAGTCGACTAAGACCTGCAGTCTTCTTTTTCCACTTTTTAGTCGACACATTAATTCCCACAAACAACCTCCTGTAGTCGACCAAACAACCCACCAAAACAGCCCTTTTCGCCACCCAAAAGCTGTTAAAAATAGGCCCTCAAAACAGTCTACTGCAGCTGCGTTTTCTTCAGCCTTTTTGCAGCCTTGGTCGCCACTTTTTCTGCTGTGTTTCTGCAGTAATTCGCCTCCCAAAAATAGCCCAAAACCGTCCCCAAACCCGCTGTATGTGCTGCTGTTTTTCTGCAGTCTATCGCCACCATTCTGCTGCCTGTTTTGCAGCTACAACCCGCCCCATGTACAGCAGCTTCTGCTGCTATTTTCTGTCACCAAAAACCACTCAAATCGTCCCTGTGATTGCAGCCATTTCTGTAGTTACTGATCCGCTTCGTATGCATCAAACAACATCCCAAAACACCACTGTTTCGGATCGTATTTCTCCTGGGTTGCTGCTGCATTTTTCTGCTTCTATTTCGGTACCACAAACAGCCCTTTCTAATCACCAAAATGCTCCAGTTTTCTGCTGTAGTTTTCGATCACAACAGCCCTTAGTTTCTGCTGCAAGTTGTGTGTCCAAAACAGACCCAATTGGGCTGAGTTTGTTGTTGCTATTCCTGCTATTTCTGCGAACCAAAGCAGCCCAGGAAAAATCCTTGTGTGATCGTGATTATTGCTGCACTTGTTGATGTTCTGTCGTGGTCAAGGAGACCCAAAACCAAGTCGTTTGGGTTGTTTCTGTTGCTGTTATCTGTGGGCTGCTGCTGCTGCTCGTTTCATTGTCACCATAAGTCACCACCTTTTTCTTGCCTATAATCTATTTTAAGGTATCCTAAACACCCTAATTAATAATACTTTTAAGATGTTCTTTTTAAGTACTGTATTAATTATTATGATCACATGAAGATGAATATAAGGTATATATTTATTGTATATATATAATATATATGAAGGTAGAGATGAGAATGAATATGATTAATAAGAATGATTAAGTATGATCATGAATTATGAACATGAACAATGATTATGAGAAGTGATTGTGATATAGGTAATTAATGGTTATGAACAAGTATGATGTAACATGAAATAAGTTAAAGAAGTTAAGGTTATGGATAAATAATATGGTTAGTAAGATTAAAGGTTATAAATATGATGGATATAAACTATATAAAAAAAATTAATTATGATGATTATAAAACTAGATTAAAAAAAGTTAAAGATTATGAAGCATGAATATTTATGATTAGGTATTGTAGTTAAAAGGTTTATGATTTTATGTACGAGAGAAGATTGGTAAATAATAATGATAATGGTACACATGCATGCATGCATGCATACGTACGTATGTGTATGTATACACTGTATGTATATGTGTGTGTGTGTATGTAAATATATACATACGTGTATATGTATGTGTATATATGTATGTATATGTACGTGTGTATGTATGTATGAATGTGTATTGTGTAAGTTCTATAAGTTAGTAAATAATAAGAAAAGTAATAGGTATATATATATATATATATATATATATATATATATATATATATATATATATATATATATGTGTATCATCTTACACTTATATATATGTAACACTTATACCTAATGTATATATACCATATAGTTATGAACACATGCATGTATGATAATAATAAAGCATATATATGTATGTATCACATAGGTGTATATTTATATATGTAACATATAATGATAAGTATATACAATAGTTGATTAATTAAAAAATAATACTATTATTAGTATAACCTATACACTTATCTATATAGTAACACTTAAGTACACTAAGTATATTATCACTTATATAAATATAACTTTTCTCGAGAACGGTCACTGTTAATATAGTTTGCTATATTAATAAATAAACTTTATGTCTATTAGACATTAACTAATCTAACATAATATCTCTAGGTTGAGATCTCCGTGTTCAACACTCCGATCATATAACTTACGTGGAATATCTATCTGCTACTAAGGTGAACTTCATAGCCCTGCTTTTTAACTGTTTCTATTACTTATTTTGAACTTTGGGGTGAGACACATGCTTGCTTTTCAAACTGTTTTACGCTTAGACACAAGTACCTGAAAACTGTTTAACTGTGCTGACATGCTTTGATTCATGACAAATCCCTACCATGATATCGTTAATTACTGGAATTTTGGTAAGCTTAGTTATTGTGAATAGCGCTATTGAGAGTGACGTCTCTAACTATTTGACCGTTGGTCTTTGGTTACATAATAATGATTACGACACTGACAGTTCAAGGTGTCCAGGGGTAACTTTGTCGATATAATATATAATACTACTTAAACTTAGAATCATATTTAGTTATGTAGATTCATTTTAAGTTACACTTAATTATTCTGTAGCTTATTTTTACATATTTATTTCTAACGTTTATATTTTATAATTTTCTAATTATTATATACATTTATACAATTAATATTCCAACTTATCATATATATTCAAATAAAGGTGAAAGGACGAAAATACCTTCGATACTATTCATAACTTTTGTCAAATAGATAATATGGTAATTATACGTATGTGTTTATTTTTGGTGCATATTCATCTTAAATGTATAGAAAATAATCCATTATATATTATATTATATTATATTATATTATATTATATTATAATTACCAAAACCAAATCTTGTGGTCTAAAACTATATATTAAACCTATGTTATTCACTCAACCATTTTGGTTGACACTTTAAGCATGTTTTGTCTCAGGTGAAGTTTGCTAAAGACTTTGTGTGCTATTTGGGATTTGCTGCTTTTGGAGTCCGCATTTTAATATTCATATTATCGCATTAAAACATTTATTGTAATGACATAATACTTTCCGCTGCTTTAATACATTGATTATCAATTAAAACGTCTCATATAGAGTCGTTCTCGTTTATACATACTTGTATTGTGATATTTTGAAGTCATATTTCCCCGGCCCTATTTGGGGGTATGACAGAGTGGTATCAGAGCCAGGTCTGTTATAGAGAATCAGGATTGCATTTTATGTGTGCCTTATGTGTTAGCTAGGGTGCCTTAGCAATCTTTAGGACTATAACCTTTCCTGCCTTAGTTTTAAGCGCTTTTCCTTTGATCTTTATACTGCTACTTCATCTTACTTCCTGCTTTTACCCCTGTTGATATTCTGTATCCTTTCCTAAGGATATCAAGCCAAAACCCTATCATTTTGCCTGATCCCGACTCTAAAGGATCGGTTAGTATGTGATTGTTATCATATCCATACATATCTTATGACCTGACTTCGCCATTGTGATTCAAAGTATTCTTGACTCACGCGAAGGGATCTCACTCATGACTCAACACTCCAACATCAACTATCTAAGTTTGATCACATATCCTGACCTTGTGGAGTGATATTGAAATGGAAATATGAATTAGTGAAATATAATGACGCCCGATCAACGTGATTATATTACGGTAATTCATATAGAAATTCCAATATCATGACATATGGAATAGAAAGTGAATTAAAGAAAAATTTTCAAGCCATTCATTCAAAAATCTTAATGTTATTACATGAAGGGTAATTATCATCTGATTTATATATATACGAAGAGATCGTTACGATCAAACTATCTATCTCATACCCATGAGTAGATTAATAAATACTACTATGCCATAAAAGTTGTAAAGCTTTGCATTCTTTCTTTCTTAAACAACCTATCTCTTTGACGCTTAATTATCACATCCCCGCTGGAAGGAATGATGCATGTTCTTGAGTGACCTAGAAGCGACACCCCCGAAACTTCTTCGAAGCATGCTTCCTGTTATCTGTAATTACGCTCCTAGCGTAGATTTTCATAAACCCATTAGGAAACCCGTCGAAGATAAGCGACAACCACTCGCAAGATTTTCGTTTGAATATATTCAAACGAAGATATTATAACCACCACATTCACTATCACGTTCTCATACTCTACTATTCATATCTCACTTGTCAGCAACAGCTTCGCACATGAACATTTTGAATTCCAAGAACATATGTCCTAATAATAATCAACAACCGTATTTAAATACAATAGATTTCATTACCTCGCAACATTTTTGTTTAAAAATAACCCAAAATTTTCAAAATTTCTTCACCCAATCTTCACCGATCTTTTTTTTTCAACTCGTAACCTCCAAAATATGAAAATTCTGTTACCAAAATTTTACATACACTATTTTACTGTGCGATCATCTCGAAATTTTATAAATTTATTTACCACCATTCATGCAAATTTTATAAATTGTATATATTTATATAATAAAGTAAGCAAAATTTTCCCTTACTTATTTTGACTAGTACATATAAAATTATACTCTCACTTTTTCAAATCAATTCTTTTATTCAAAAGATATTTTACTTAAAATAGTACATGTTGTACATAACTCTAGTTTTACTAAGAACTTCGTTCCTTTTTAAATTGTCACCTTAAACGACTCGAACTTCTGTAAAAATTTTCATTGCTTGTTTATATAAAATTTTTCGTATTATTCTACACCACGTAGTAATCACAATTCCTCTTGCCCTTCGAAACTTACCATTGAGTTCATCATTCAAAACTCTATGTTCTCAGTAACTTTTCCTTGTAAGGTTGACTGTTGAGAAGATTTTACTTCTAATATCTCACGGTTAAACCACAGCAACCTCGTAAAACGTCAATTCTATAATTTAAAATCTTTTTGGCACAAGAAAGCATTTTTCAAATATTTTCTCACCCGGTATAAACTATTCTTTGTAGCCAATGATTCATATTTCTTTTCATCCGCACTTAAACTCATAAGTGAATGATAGATCGACTCGCCATAGGTGCGAGAACGTCTTTCTCATCAAGAGATCACACCTTTCGTGCGGTTTCCTATCAGAAATATAATTTATGATCCTCGCTATCCTCTCTAAAGGAGTTACCTTAAACGATTATTATAACGACCCTGGTTTTTCCAACGTTATTTATTAATAATTATTATTATTAATACGCTTGATTAAACGAATGTATGTTATTACATTTACATGTTGCTTTAATTGCCCGTACTTGAACTTTAAATGCCCGAAACGTCTTTGTGACACCCGGAACTTGCACGAATAATATTTTAAGATATTATTTACATTCATGATTAATTTTATTAATCATTTTAATTAACTAAAGCTATTAGTTAGTTACTTGGGCTTAAGTTGGACTTTTATTGGATTACTTGCTAACTACTTGCAAACTTGGGCCTTTTAGTGTTAATGGACTTGTGTAAGCCCACCCTACTTATATTTATGAATTAACTAGCCCACATGACACTTGTAAGTATTAGTTTAGCATGTAACTAGTTAGTTTTACCATTAGGAATCTTGTTGGCTCACTATCCCCATGCACACCACCTTATTATCCAACTTTAACCAACCTTTACAAGCTTTTAACCAACAAACCATGCACTCCTTCCCTTGGGGCTGCAGGCCGTGATTTTTGAGGCTTCAAGGAGTCCACATTTCATTATTTCTTCATTACTTGCTCACTTGAAGTCTTCTCTCAAAACACACACTTGATTCCTCTCAAACTTGCTTCATTCTCTCTCACTTTTTCTCTAGTTCTTGTAAGTAATATTGAAGACATTTCTTCTTCTTCTTTCTCCCTAAAAACCATGGCCTTCATCATCTTAATCATCATCATCTTTTGTTGTTTGTTACTTAATTTTGTTGTAGTTTAATTACTTGTAAGTTACTAGTTATTATTTACTTACTTACTTGTCTTTATTTACTAAGTTACAAGATCAAACTTTCTAGTTTTGATTCTTCATCTTTATCTTGTTATAACAAGAACATCCAAGAACATAATCTATCTAGTTATGTTCTACATATTTTGTTTCAAAAGATTTAAAGTTATAATCTTTATAATTGTTACTTGTGTTCTTGTTTGTTGTATGTTACTAGAATACCACCTTCATGGTTGGTTTAGGCTTATCTTTCATTTTCTTTATTTCTTATTGTTAAGTTGCTTACTACACATTTGAACAAGGACATGAAACCAACAAGAGCTTACACTTTGGTGCAAGTATCATGGATCCAACACTTGGTTGTGATCTTTCTTAGTGTTCATGAACTTGTTCATATACTTACATGTAACCTTGGTTCATCAAACACCTACAACACTTGCACTTGAGTTATGATGGACAAACCTTGGTCAAAATGATGTTAACACATCAACGAGTTGTACACTTGAAGCTATACGCATCAAGGATGAGAACCGTGATGAACATCAAGCACCGAGACAACCGGAACTCTCCAAAACCCACTGTTCTGTCCAAAACCCACTGACCTGATGCTTCTGGAACAGACCAGTAGACCTGGGCTGTTCTAACCTTGATTTTTAGATAGAACTTTTCGAGTAGATAACTTTTCATATAGGACTCGTCTTAATCCGAGTTACGGTTTAGGATTTACGGCCCTCCGATCGTTACCATGTCCTTTAACGTTGTGCAGAAATTTCTGACCTACTCGCACTTAGACCGTCGCCACGGTCAAACCAAGACGAGTTTGCTTCTGTAAATTTTACCACACTTAAGGGACTCATAGACGGAGCCATGACCACTGGTCTCACCTTAATTCAGTAAGGGTAGAGGCCGTGGTGACTGACCGAAGTCAGCCTTTGTTTTAAACGACTTTCATAAACGAGTCTTACTTGTTACCTTTTTGTTTAATGATGATTGATGATGACCCTTATGACCTTAATTACGTACTTGTAAACCTTTTGAGACGACTTATTGACTTAGTGCTATTTGACTTAGGTTGAGGACGTTTGGACCGTTACTTGCACACCACTTTCCGACTACTACCTTACCATTACTACTAATCATTGTGAGTTATAGCATTCCCTTTTTACTTTAACTTATTTTGGGAACTGAGAATACATGCGGATTTTATGTTTTACATACTAGGCACGAGTACTTAAACTTTATATATGTGTGGGTTATATAACGGCAGAAACATTCCCTTTAGCTCGGTAACGTTTAATCATTGGTTTTTGAACCGTGAACGCGAATCTTAGATATGGATCCATAGGGTTTGACATCCCCACTCGGGCTAGTAGCGCTAGCATTTAACGAGTGTTTAATACTTCGAGGTTATACGCACTTGCCAAGTGCACTTTAAGGGGGTACATTAAACGTTAAGTTAGTTACCGGGTGCCCACGGTTAAGCATATACTTTTACATACTTTTGAAACGCTCGTTGTAGCACTGAAATCTCGTGGCCTACTTACATTACTGTTATACTTAAACTATAGCTCACCAACCTTTGTGTTGACCTTTTTAAGCATGTATTTTCTCAGGTGCTTGAAGTCGCTTCCGCTATCTTACTAGTCGTGCTGTAGAACCCGCTGCCTAGAGTTGTTATCGCATGACTACTTATGTTGCATTCAAACTTTTTATTTATGAACTTATGTTATGTAACGACCATTATGGTCACGTACACTTATTTAATGCTTCTACTTAGCGAAGCATACTTTTGATTTGTAAAACAATTGACGTATGTTATGACGTCACTTTTATTTATAAATGTAAACTCTGTTTTGAAAACGCATATAGTACTTAACCTTGTAATGATCCTGTTGATGATGGTCCGTACATGATGATTTAGTACGGGGCGTCACATTTGGTATCAGAGCATTGGTTGTAGGGAATTAGGATGCATTAGTGAGTCTAAGACCGACCCGAGTAGGATTCACTAATAGGGCTAATCTACAACTTGTTAGTTTACTTGTTTCCGCTGAACTTACTGCATGCTGCTGCTTACTGTTACTGCTATATGCCGTATGCTACTACGTGATTTCACTACTGCATGCTATTACTTGCTTTCGATTGCATGCTAGTTTCGTACGATTACTGATATTGCCATGCTACTTATTGTTATACATGATTTAAACTGTTGGCCTATTATTTGCTTGCTTTATGACATACTGACATGGAAAATTTATTTTTCCTTGTTCAGATGTCGGACGTTCCACCTACTGACATCCCGAGCGGCTCAGGCCCCGTTGTTCCTCCCCCTGCTGCACCTGTTGCTGCTGCTGCTGCTGCTGACATTCCGGCCCCGACACCCACTGGCGACCCCGGCGCCTCTAGTTCTGGAGCTAGCTCTAGTGTGCCTATCCCGGCGTCTTCTTCCAGACCCCTGAGGCAACTGGCTCGCATTGGTGGCATGGAGATCCCCGCGGAGTTCGGGGAAGGACCCTTCCGTAATCACTGGCGCACACCTTGCCGACGCACTGCCGACGGCCGCTTAGCCGTGATTACGCCAGGCCGACACCGACAGATGTTGGCCGCTTTCGGATACGTTGAGCCACCCGCGCCACCACCGCATGATTCAGACGACGGTTCTTCCACCGATGCTTCTTCAGACGACACCTCATCTGACGACTCCAGTGATGAGGAGGATCCCGCTGACCGACCGATTCAGGCACCTTCTACCCCGCCGAAGAAGCGGTATCGCTTCGCTGGCATAATTCCTGGTCGTACTGTCACTGACGCTTATGGTCGGCGTCGTAGGATCACTGCTCGTAAACGGCTGGTGCCGTACCCCGCCGACCCACTGATATTACCGTCTCCACCCAGAGCCGGACCATCCACTTCAGCACCACCGGCTCCACCTGCACCGCCAGCACCACCTGCCCCACCATCTTCCTCTAATGAGGAAATGAGGCGGGAGATTGAGATTCTCCAGACTCGAGTTACTGAGCTCGAGGAGCAGATGACTCATGTTTTGGACATCTTGTACCCACCATCGCCGTAGGACTTTGTACTAGATTCTGTATTGTAATCTCTTTTGTAATTTCATATTTCACTTATGTAATGTACGAACTTATTGTAATGTATGAACTTATTATCAGTAATGAATGGAATTTGTGTTGCTTACTTCTTGCGCAAGTGTTCTATTTACGTTATCATCTCATGGTTTTGTGGTACTTATATCTGCTTGCGTTATTTAATCAACACGTGTTGTGCTGTTCTCATGTTGGTTGTTATATAATGTACTATTATTATTTGCATAATGGATTTTGACTTGAGTCAAAATGTTTGTATAGAACATCATGGCCAACGGAAGAACCACACCTACCGCCGCCCAGATTGAGGACATGATTAACGAACGTGTCGCTGCTGCACTAGCTGAAAGACAACCCCAAGTTCCACCACCACCGCCTGTCAATCCACCTGTCGTCCGAGATGGGTGTACTTACAAGGAATTCCAAAACTGCAAGCCACACTACTTCAGTGGCACTGAGGGACCCGTCGGTCTCACCAGATGGTTCGAAAAGTTGGAATCGGTATTCAGGGTTAGCAATTGTTCTGAGGCTAACAAAACGAAATTTGCATCTTGCACGCTGTCTGATGGCGCGCTCACATGGTGGAATACCATGGCCCAAGCGAAAGGAATTGATGAGGCGTATGCTACGCCTTGGGAAGAATTTAAATGTGCTATGATCGAGGAATACTGTCCGAGAACCGAGATTCAAAAGATGGAAATCGAATTTATGCAATTGAAAACCGTAGGGAACGACCTTAACAGCTACAATCGTAGGTTTTTGGAATTGGCTCTTATGTGTCCAACCATGGTCACCCCCGAATTTAAGCGTTTGGAGAAATACTTCTCGGGACTTCCTAAGTCCATCAAGGGTAATGTTACCTCATCCAAACCACCAAGTGTTCCCGAAGCAATGCGCATGGCGCATACTCTCTTGAATCAAATCATCCTTGACGAGCCGGAGAAGGCTAAGTTTGAAACTGTTAGTGGTGAAAAGAGGAAGTGGGACAACAACCACAACAACAACAGGGGTAGGAACTATGATCAAAACCCGGCAAAACGACATGAAGGGTTCAGGCAAAACAACAACATGCACAACAACAACACCAACCCCAACAACAACAACCGCACCAATCCGAACTACAAAGGAACCTTACCACAATGCAATAGGTGCTACAAGCACCACACTGGGTATTGCAATGTTATCTGTGAGAAGTGCCAACGATCTGGACATGTTGGCAAGGATTGCAAGGTTACCACTTTGAATGTGAAGCCAAACCACAACAACAATGGGCCTAAGAAGTGTTATGAATGTGGGAAGACGGGCCATTTCAGAAATGAGTGCCCTAACAAGCGTAAGGATGGCGGACCACCACGTGCTAGAGCCTTCAACGTTAATGCAAGGGACGCTCGCGACAACCCCGACTTGGTGACAGGTATATTCAAGATCAACAATCTTTTAGCTTCTGTCCTATTTGATACTGGTGCCGATAGGAGCTATGTGTGTAGACATTTTTGTGATAAGTTAGATTGGTCGTTAGTTCCTTTGAAGGAAAGTATGCTTGTCGAGGTCGCCAATGGAAAACTTGAAAAGGTTGACCATATTAGTCGTGGAGCTATTATCAACATAGCTGGTGCAGATTTCGAAATTGATTTGATACCTATCAAACTGGGAAGTTTTGACGCGATCGTCGGTATGGATTGGTTGAGCAAGATAAAGGCCGATGTTATCTGTGGAGATAAAGCACTTCGCATACCACAAGGAGATGGCGAACCACTGGTTATCTATGGAGAGAGATGTACCTCGAAGTTGAACCTCATTAGTTGCGTGAAAGCGCAAAAGATTATGAAGAAGGGACGCTTTGCTGTCCTAGCACATGTGAAAGCGGTAGAAACTGAGGTGAAGAACGTGAACGACGTACGAATTGTGAACGAGTTTTCTGATGTCTTCCCAGAGGAATTGCCTGGATTACCACCGCCGAGAGCCGTAGAATTTCAGATTGATTTAGTGCCAGGAGCTGCACCTGTAGCTCGTGCACCTTATAGACTCGCACCTTCCGAGATGCAAGAATTACAGAGTCAACTACAAGAGCTATTAGATCGAGGGTTTATCCAACCAAGCTTCTCACCTTGGGGCGCACCTGTGTTGTTTGTAAAGAAGAAGGATGGATCCTTCCGTATGTGTATCGACTACCGTGAACTCAACAAATTGACTATCAAGAATCGATATCCTCTTCCACGAATTGATGACCTTTTTGATCAACTACAAGGATCGAGCGTTTATTCAAAGATCGATTTGCGATCCGGATATCACCAGCTGAGGGTGAAGGAAAGTGACGTGATGAAAACTGCATTCAGGACCCGTTATGGTCATTATGAGTTCCTCGTGATGCCATTCGGTTTGACAAATGCACCTGCCGTGTTCATGGATCTCATGAATCGTGTCTGCAAGCCTTACTTGGATAAGTTTGTTATCGTCTTCATAGATGATATCCTCATCTACTCTAAGAGCGAAGAAGAACATGAGCAACACCTTCGGCTTGTGCTTGAACTCTTAAGACAAGAGCAACTTTACGCCAAATTCTCCAAGTGCGAATTTTGGTTGAAGGAAGTACAGTTTTTGGGACATGTTGTGAGCGACCAGGGTATCAAAGTTGATCCCGCCAAGATTGAAGCCATCAGCAAGTGGGAGACCCCCACTACTCCAACGCATATTCGCCAATTTCTAGGTCTCGCCGGTTATTATCGAAGGTTCATAGAAGGATTTTCTCTGATTGCGCGTCCTTTGACCGCACTGACTCACAAGGGCAAGAAGTTCATTTGGGAACCCGCACACGAATCAGCATTCCAAACTTTGAAGAAGAAGTTAACCTCCGCACCTATCCTATCACTCCCTGAAGGCAGTGACGACTTTGTTGTTTACTGCGATGCATCGAAGAGTGGTTTTGGTTGTGTACTGATGCAACGATCAAAGGTTATTGCCTATGCCTCCCGCCAATTGAAGATTCACGAGCGGAACTACACTACACATGATCTTGAACTTGGAGCCGTTGTCTTTGCACTCAAATTGTGGAGACATTATTTGTATGGAACTAAGAGCACTATCTTCACCGATCACAAGAGTCTCCAGCACATCTTCGATCAGAAGCAATTGAATATGAGACAGCGTCGATGGATCGAGACGCTCAACGACTACGATTGTGAACTCCGTTATCACCCTGGCAAGGCCAATGTTGTAGCTGACGCTTTAAGCCGAAAGGAGAGGACGGCACCTCTCCGTGTTAGGGCTCTGAACATCACCATCCATTCGAACCTCAACAACCAGATCAGAGTAGCCCAAGTTGAGGCTCTCAAGGAGGAGAACATATCTCACGAGCATTTGAACATACTTGTCTCTCGATTAGAGGTTAGAGAGTCTGGACTCCGATGTTATGCCGGAAGAATTTGGGTACCTTATTATGGAGATCTACGAAACCTGATACTTGATGAAGCACACAAATCGAGATATTCGATTCACCCCGGTGTCGGTAAGATGTACCACGACCTTAAAGAACAATATTGGTGGCCGAATCTTAAGAAGGACGTTGCGACTTATGTTGGTAAGTGTTTGACTTGCTCGAAGGTTAAAGCCGAACATCAGAGACCTTCTGGGTTACTTCAACAGCCGGAAATCCCACAATGGAAGTGGGAAAGGATCACAATGGATTTCATTACTAAGCTGCCGAAGACGGTGGGCGGATGCGATACTATTTGGGTTATTGTTGACCGCCTCACCAAATCTGCACACTTCCTAGCGATGAAGGAAACTGATACAATGGAAAGACTTGCTCAGCTGTACATCAAAGAGGTTGTATCTCGTCATGGTGTACCTTTATCAATCATCTCCGATCGCGATCCCCGTTTTGCTTCCAGATTTTGGCGTTCTTTGCAAGAAGCCATGGGAACTCGTCTTGACATGAGTACTGCTTATCATCCTCAGACTGACGGGCAAAGTGAACGAACGATTCAGACCTTGGAGGACATGCTGCGTGCATGTGTCATTGATTTTGGAAAGGCCTGGGAAAGGCATTTGCCACTCGCCGAATTCTCGTACAACAACAGTTATCACTCAAGCATTAATGCTGCACCTTTTGAAGCATTGTATGGTCGTAAGTGCCGATCTCCTATTTGTTGGGCCGAAGTAGGCGAAAAGCAAATCACCGGACCCGAGGTAGTTCACGAAACCACGGAGAAGATTGCTCAGATCCAAGCTAGACTTAAGACTGCCCGTGATCGCCAAAAGAGCTATGCCGATCTTAAACGGAAAGACTTTGAATTTAATGTTGGTGATCGTGTAATGCTGAAGGTTGCACCTTGGAAAGGTGTGATCCGTTTTGGAAAACGTGGAAAGTTGAACCCACGATACATTGGTCCTTTCGAAATTTTGGAACGTGTTGGACCCGTTGCTTATCGTCTTGATCTTCCAGCTCAATTGAGCTCAGTTCATCCTACCTTCCATGTGTCAAACTTGAAGAAGTGTCTTGCTGCACCCGAACTCATCATACCATTGGAAGAACTTACTATTGATGACAAGCTCCACTTTGTGGAAGAACCTGTTGAGATTATGGATCGTGAGATCAAAACTTTGAAACGCAACAAGATTCCGATTGTACGAGTACGATGGAATGCCAAACGAGGACCTGAGTTTACTTGGGAACGAGAGGATCAAATGATGCGGAAATATCCTCATCTTTTCCCGACTCCTCCATTTACTTCAGCTTAAATTTCGGGACGAAATTTTCTTTAACAGGTGGGTAATATAACGACCCTGGTTTTTCCAACGTTATTTATTAATAATTATTATTATTAATACGCTTGATTAAACGAATGTATGTTATTACATTTACATGTTGCTTTAATTGCCCGTACTTGAACTTTAAATGCCCGAAACGTCTTTGTGACACCCGGAACTTGCACGAATAATATTTTAAGATATTATTTACATTCATGATTAATTTTATTAATCATTTTAATTAACTAAAGCTATTAGTTAGTTACTTGGGCTTAAGTTGGACTTTTATTGGATTACTTGCTAACTACTTGCAAACTTGGGCCTTTTAGTGTTAATGGACTTGTGTAAGCCCACCCTACTTATATTTATGAATTAACTAGCCCACATGACACTTGTAAGTATTAGTTTAGCATGTAACTAGTTAGTTTTACCATTAGGAATCTTGTTGGCTCACTATCCCCATGCACACCACCTTATTATCCAACTTTAACCAACCTTTACAAGCTTTTAACCAACAAACCATGCACTCCTTCCCTTGGGGCTGCAGGCCGTGATTTTTGAGGCTTCAAGGAGTCCACATTTCATTATTTCTTCATTACTTGCTCACTTGAAGTCTTCTCTCAAAACACACACTTGATTCCTCTCAAACTTGCTTCATTCTCTCTCACTTTTTCTCTAGTTCTTGTAAGTAATATTGAAGACATTTCTTCTTCTTCTTTCTCCCTAAAAACCATGGCCTTCATCATCTTAATCATCATCATCTTTTGTTGTTTGTTACTTAATTTTGTTGTAGTTTAATTACTTGTAAGTTACTAGTTATTATTTACTTACTTACTTGTCTTTATTTACTAAGTTACAAGATCAAACTTTCTAGTTTTGATTCTTCATCTTTATCTTGTTATAACAAGAACATCCAAGAACATAATCTATCTAGTTATGTTCTACATATTTTGTTTCAAAAGATTTAAAGTTATAATCTTTATAATTGTTACTTGTGTTCTTGTTTGTTGTATGTTACTAGAATACCACCTTCATGGTTGGTTTAGGCTTATCTTTCATTTTCTTTATTTCTTATTGTTAAGTTGCTTACTACACATTTGAACAAGGACATGAAACCAACAAGAGCTTACACTTTGGTGCAAGTATCATGGATCCAACACTTGGTTGTGATCTTTCTTAGTGTTCATGAACTTGTTCATATACTTACATGTAACCTTGGTTCATCAAACACCTACAACACTTGCACTTGAGTTATGATGGACAAACCTTGGTCAAAATGATGTTAACACATCAACGAGTTGTACACTTGAAGCTATACGCATCAAGGATGAGAACCGTGATGAACATCAAGCACCGAGACAACCGGAACTCTCCAAAACCCACTGTTCTGTCCAAAACCCACTGACCTGATGCTTCTGGAACAGACCAGTAGACCTGGGCTGTTCTAACCTTGATTTTTAGATAGAACTTTTCGAGTAGATAACTTTTCATATAGGACTCGTCTTAATCCGAGTTACGGTTTAGGATTTACGGCCCTCCGATCGTTACCATGTCCTTTAACGTTGTGCAGAAATTTCTGACCTACTCGCACTTAGACCGTCGCCACGGTCAAACCAAGACGAGTTTGCTTCTGTAAATTTTACCACACTTAAGGGACTCATAGACGGAGCCATGACCACTGGTCTCACCTTAATTCAGTAAGGGTAGAGGCCGTGGTGACTGACCGAAGTCAGCCTTTGTTTTAAACGACTTTCATAAACGAGTCTTACTTGTTACCTTTTTGTTTAATGATGATTGATGATGACCCTTATGACCTTAATTACGTACTTGTAAACCTTTTGAGACGACTTATTGACTTAGTGCTATTTGACTTAGGTTGAGGACGTTTGGACCGTTACTTGCACACCACTTTCCGACTACTACCTTACCATTACTACTAATCATTGTGAGTTATAGCATTCCCTTTTTACTTTAACTTATTTTGGGAACTGAGAATACATGCGGATTTTATGTTTTACATACTAGGCACGAGTACTTAAACTTTATATATGTGTGGGTTATATAACGGCAGAAACATTCCCTTTAGCTCGGTAACGTTTAATCATTGGTTTTTGAACCGTGAACGCGAATCTTAGATATGGATCCATAGGGTTTGACATCCCCACTCGGGCTATAGCGCTAGCATTTAACGAGTGTTTAATACTTCGAGGTTATACGCACTTGCCAAGTGCACTTTAAGGGGGTACATTAAACGTTAAGTTAGTTACCGGGTGCCCACGGTTAAGCATATACTTTTACATACTTTTGAAACGCTCGTTGTAGCACTGAAATCTCGTGGCCTACTTACATTACTGTTATACTTAAACTATAGCTCACCAACCTTTGTGTTGACCTTTTTAAGCATGTATTTTCTCAGGTGCTTGAAGTCGCTTCCGCTATCTTACTAGTCGTGCTGTAGAACCCGCTGCCTAGAGTTGTTATCGCATGACTACTTATGTTGCATTCAAACTTTTTATTTATGAACTTATGTTATGTAACGACCATTATGGTCACGTACACTTATTTAATGCTTCTACTTAGCGAAGCATACTTTTGATTTGTAAAACAATTGACGTATGTTATGACGTCACTTTTATTTATAAATGTAAACTCTGTTTTGAAAACGCATATAGTACTTAACCTTGTAATGATCCTGTTGATGATGGTCCGTACATGATGATTTAGTACGGGGCGTCACAATTATGGTGTTTATGTGTTTACACTAAACATTTTTTCCTCACTAGTTACAACTAGATGTTATCCTAGTCAAGTTTTGACCTCCGTTTCAACATATAGCTATAGATACATTCTGCAAATGTGCTTTCAAAAACTCTTTCCAAAGATAAGTTCGCATGTATTATAATCTTTCGTTAGTCTTTCAAACTATTCTGAGGGCATTTTAGTAATTATAGCTTTCCTTCCACATAAGCCTGATTAGTGACTCCTCAGCTTGTATCTCAATTTATTTATTCACATTAGACATTTCCTAAAAAAAAAAAAAAACCAAAGGCATCATGTCTAAGGTTACCTTCCAGAATTAAAAGTTAATACCAACTATAGTAAACACAAGCCATGCATCAAATTTTATGGTTGTGATATCCACAAACTCGTCTTTGTTCGTCTGCTCTAGTGTTGTGGCATAAAACGCCCAAGGTTTTAAATAAGTTCTATATTGTTCATAACACATTTCGTGTATCCAACTTACTGAAATGCTTGTACGACTAAAATATCACAATCCCTTTTAAAGAAACATAGTCGGATGACACTCATGTTATCCCTTTGAATTACCTCCGCATTGATAATAAAATGCACTTCATAGAAGAACCTGTAGAAGTTATGGATCGTGAGATCAAACGCTTGAAACAGGACAACAGTTCCTATTGTCAAAATCCGTTGGAATTCACGTAGAGGCCCGAGTATACCTGGGAACGTGAAGACCAAATGAAGCAGAGATATCCTCATCTTTTCTTAAACGTTGGTGCATCCGGGAAGTCTACCTAAAACTTCGGGACGAAGTTTTCATTAACGGGGAGGTACTATAACGACCCTCACTTTTCCACTTCTATTATTACTATTTTACCCTTAGGACTTTTTGTACTCATAAATTTCTAGTTAGCAAAACATTGACCAAATAGTAAACTTTTAGTCGACACTCATTGCTAATTAAAGTTTATGCATTTCTGTGTTATATATATAAATATATATATTAAACCTTATATATAAATAATAAAATGAGACATTTATATAAATACGAAAAAAAAACTTTTGTGAACTAAATAAAATAAACAAAAGTTATGGACTAATTAAAAAGGGAAATAATATTTAAGATAGATAAAAGAAATATTAAAAAAAAATTATAAATATATATGTATAAAAAAAACGGCCAAAGTACAATAATATAATAATAATAATAATTTAAATATAATTAATAAAAGATTATCTAGTTATATTAATCCTAATCCACCTCTAATACTTACATTCCAATCTAATTCAAGTGCTTGATCACCAAGTTTCATGAATCCTAATTTAATCACAACTCTTGATTTGTTTCCTATAAAAAGTCTCATGATCTTTCCATATTATGCACCACAAATTAAATCACACATCTATCCCATTCCCTTGCATTAGTCGACTAAGACCTGCAGTCTTCTTTTTCCACTTTTTAGTCGACACATTAATTCCCACAAACAACCTCCTGTAGTCGACCAAACAACCCACCAAAACAGCCCTTTTCGCCACCCAAAAGCTGTTAAAAATAGGCCCTCAAAACAGTCTACTGCAGCTGCGTTTTCTTCAGCCTTTTGTCAGCCTTGGTCGCCACTTTTTCTGCTGTGTTTCTGCAGTAATTCGCCTCCCAAAAACAGCCCAAAACCGTCCCCAAACCCGCTGTATGTGCTGCTGTTTTTCTGCAGTCTATCGCCACCATTCTGCTGCCTGTTTTGCAGTTACAACCCGCCCCATGTACAGCAGCTTCTGCTGCTATTTTCTGTCACCAAAAACCACTCAAATCGTCCCTGTGATTGCAGCCATTGCTGTAGTTACTGATCCGCTTCGTATGCATCAAACAACATCCCAAAACACCACTGTTTCGAATCGTATTGCTCCTGGGTTGCTGCTGCATTTTTCTGCTTCTGTTTCGGTACCACAAATAGCCCTTTCTAATCACCAAAGTGCTCCAGTATTCTGCTGTAGTTTTCGATCACAACAGCCCTTAGTTTCTGCTGCAAGTTGTGTGTCCAAAACAGACCCAATTGGGCTGAGTTTGTTGTTGCTATTCCTGCTATTTCTGCGAACCAAAGCAGCCCAGGAAAAATCCTTGTGTGATCGTGATTATTGCTGCACTTGTTGATGTTCTGTCGTGGTCAAGGAGACCCAAAACCAAGTCGTTTGGGTTGTTTCTGTTGCTGTTATCTGTGGGCTGCTGCTGCCCGTTTCATTGTCACCATAAGTCACCACCTTTTTCTTGCCTATAATCTATTTTAAGGTATCCTAAATACCCTAATTAATAATACTTTTAAGATGTTCTTTTTAAGTACTGTATTAATTATTATGATCACATGAAGATGAATATAAGGTATATATTTATTGTGTATATATATATGAAGGTAGAGATGAGAATGAATATGATTAATAAGAATGATTAAGTATGATCATGAATTATGAACATGAACAATGATTATGAGAAGTGATTGTGATATAGGTAATTAATGGTTATGAACAAGTATGATGTAACATGAAATAAGTTAAAGAAACTAAGGTTATGGATAAATAATATGGTTAGTAAGATTAAAGGTTATAAATATGATGGATATAAACTATATAAAAAAAAATTAATTATGATGATTATAAAACTAGATTAAAAAAAGTTAAAGATTATGAAGCATGAATATTTATGATTAGGTATTGTAGTTAAAAGGTTTATGATTTTATGTACGAGAGAAGATTGGTAAATAATAATGATAATGGTACACATGCATGCATGCATGCATACGTACGAATGTGCATGTATACACTGTATGTATATATGTGTGTGTATATGTAAATATATACATACGTGTATATGTATGTGTATATATGTATGTATATGCACGTGTGTATGTATGTATGAATGTGTATTGTGTAAGTTCTATAAGTTAGTAAATAATAAGAAAAGTAATGGGTATATATATATATATATATATATATATATATATATATATATATATATATATATATATATATATATATATATATGTATCATCTTACACTTATATATATGTAACACTTATACCTAATGTATATATACCATATAGTTATGAACACATGCATGTATGATAATAATAAAGCATATATATGTATGTATCACATAGGTGTATATTTATATATGTAACATATAATGATAAGTATATACAATAGTTGATTAATTAAATAATAATACTATTATTAGTATAACCTATACACTTATCTATATAGTAACACTTAAGTACACTAAGTATATTATCACTTATATAAATATAACTTTTCTCGAGAACGGTCACTGTTAATATAGTTTGCTATATTAATAAATAAACTTTATGTCTATTAGACATTAACTAATCGAACATAATATCTCTAGGTTGAGATCTCCGTGTTCAACACTCTGATCATATAACTTGCGTGGAATATCTATCTGCTACTAAGGTGAACTTCATAGCCCCGCTTTTTAACTGTTTCTATTACTTATTTTGAACTTTGGGGTGAGACACATGCTTGCTTTTCAATCTGTTTTACGCTTAGACACAAGTACCTGAAAACTGTTTAACTGTGGTGACATGCTTTGATTCATGCTAAATCCCTACCATGATATCGTTAATTACTGGAATTTTGGTAAGCTTAGTTATTGTGAATAGCGCTATTGAGAGTGACGTCTCTAACCATTTGACCGTTGGTCTTTGGTTACATAATAATGATTACGACGCTGACAGTTCAAGGTGTCCAGGGGTAACTTTGTTTATGTTTCGATATCATAACTTCAGCATTTACTCTTGATAACTAAATCTTGTGGTCTAAAACTATATATTAAACCTATGTTGTTCACTCAACCATTTTGGTTGACACTTTAAGCATGTTTTTTCTTAGGTGAAGATTGCTAAAGACTTTGTGTGCTATTTGGGCTTTGCTGCTTTTGGAGTCCGCATTTTAATATTCATATTATTGCATTAAAACATTTATTGTAATGACATAATACTTTCTGCTGCTTTAGTACATTGGTTATCAATTAAAACGTCTCATATAGAGTCGTTCTCGTTTATACATACTTGTATTGTGATATTGTGAAGTCATATTTCCCCGGCCCTATTTGGGGGTATGACATCCCATGTAAACTCGGAACCTTTACTACGACGCCATTGGACCTTAAAAGTCCTCACCTCTTTGTTATGCAACATCTTCACCTTTTCATCAAGTATAGCAATCGGCTCTTCAACATACTCTAACTTGTTGTTCAACTCGATCACATCTAGTGGCATCCATGACGAATCATCCGCAAGACACTTACAGAGATGGGAAACATGAAATGTATTATGGATCCCCGCAAGCTCTTCGGGTAATTCCAATTGATACGCAACTTCACCAACATGAGCCAAAATCTTAAATGGCCCAATAAACCGAGGAGCTAACTTCCCCGTTTTCGAAACCGAATAATACCCTTCCACGGCGAAACCTTAAGCATCACCATGTCACCTTCTTGAAACTCGATTGGTCGTCTACGTTTATCGACATAAGACTTTTGTCTATCTTGCGCCACTTTTAAACGAGCCCGAATCATTTTGATTTTACTATTCATCTCCAATACCAAGTCGGTGCTCCCGACTTCCCTTTGACCCACTTCGCCCCAACAAATCGGGGTTCGACACCTTCTACCATATAACATCTCATATGGTGGCATTCCAATACTAGAGTGAAAACTATTATTGTACGAGAATTCCACCAAAGGCAAGTGTTCATCCCAACTACCACTGAAATCAATAATACACGCTCGCAATATATCCTCCAATGTTTGATTCGTATGTTCGGATTGACCGTCTGTTTGAGGATGATACGCCGTACTCATATTCACTCTGGTTCCCATATCTTCATGAAACTTTTTCCAAAATCGAGAAGTAAAACGCGTGTCCCGATCCAAAACAATAGACACGGGAATGCCATATCTCGATATCACTTCTTTAATGAACATCTTCGCAAGTGCCTCCGACGTAATTGCTTCTTTGATAGGAAGAAACAATGCACTCTTCGTCAATCTATCAACAATCACCCAAATAGTATCAAATTGTGTCCTTGCCGTCTTTGGCAACTTGGTAATAAAATCCATGGTAATATGCTCCCACTTCCATATCAGAATTTCTAGCGGTTGCAACTTACCGTACGGCTTTTGGTGTTTGGCTTTAACTTGCAAACACGTGACGCATTGCTCAACAAACTTAACAACGTTTCGTTTCATGCCCGGCCACCAATAATCTTTCCTCAAATCAAGGTACATTTTCGTCGCACCCGGATGAATGGAATACTTAGACTTGTGCGCTTCGTCAAGAAGCACCTTTCGGAATTCCCCCATCCTTGGTATCCACACTCTTCCTTGAAAGGACAACAAACCTTGAGGGCCCAACATAATAAACTCTGTTTGCCCCACGATCCGTTCTTCACGTTTATTATGGACAAAGGCTTCAATTTGAATCTCACCGAGCTTTTCGAGAAAGTCGTTAGTAATTGTCATGCGCAACAATCCTAAACGTATCGCCGGATGTTGACTCTTTCGACTTAACGCATCTACGACTACATTCGCCTTGCCCGGATGGTAAAGTATCTCACAATCATAATCCTTCACCACATCCATCCATCTACGTTGACGATAATTCAAATCCCGTTGATCAAAAAGATGTTTCAAACTCTTGTGATCCGAATAAATCGTACACTTGATACCATACAAGTAGTGGCGCCAAATTTTTAAAGCATGGACCACCACCGCTAATTCGAGATTATGAGTCGGGTATCTCTTTTCATGTTCCTTTAATTGGCGAGAGGTGTAAGCGATGACTTTACCTCGTTGCATTAGAACACACCCGAACCCATTTAAAGAGGTATCACAATAAACCGTCATATCATCTACACCTTCCGGCAACACCAAGACCGGAGCTTGACACAACTTCTCTTTTAATAATTGGAAAGCAGTTTCTTGCTCATTTTCCTAATTAAATCTCGCGTTCTTCCTCGTCAATTTCGTCAATGGAGAAGCAATCTTAGAAAAATCTTGGATAAACCGATGATAATAACCGGCCAATCCGAGAAAACTTCGGATTTCCGTAGGCGTAGTCAGTTGTCCCCAACTCTTCACCGTCTCTATCTTCCCCGGATCTACTTGAATATCATCCTTATTCACAATATGGCCATGGAATTGAACTTCCCTTAGCCAAAATTCACATTTCGAGAACTTAGCATATAACTTCTCCTTCCGCAACGTTTTCAACACACTACACAAATGATGTTCATGTTCCTTCATACTCTTCGAATAGATAAGTATGTCGTCGATGAACACAATTACCGACTTGTCCAATATAGGTTGGCACACTCGGTTCATAAGATCCATAAATGCCGCCGGTGCATTCGTAAGATCAAAAGGCATAACTACAAACTCAAAATGCCCGTAACGCGTTCGAAAGGCCGTTTTCTCGATATCTTCCTCACGGACCCGCATTTGATGATAGCCGAACCGTAGGTCAATTTTAGAGAAATATGTCGCACCTTGGAGTTGGTCAAACAAATCGTCAATCCTAGGCAATGGATAACGATTCTTGATCGTCACTTTATTCAACTCCCGATAATCAATGCACATATGCATACTACCATCTTTCTTTTTCACGAACAAGACCGGAGCACCCCATGGCGAAGCACTCGGTCGGATAAAACCCTTCTCAAGTAACTCTTGGGTTTGATTTAACAATTCTTGCATTTCCGTCGGCGCTAAACGATAAGGAGTTTTAGCAATGGGAGTAGCTCCCGGAACCAATTCAATGAGAAATTCAACTTGTCTTTTCGCCGAAACACCCGGTAACTCGTCCGAAAAAACGTCTTCGAATTCATTAACTACCGGAATCTCGCGAATGGGTGGTGGCTCATCACGAGTATCAACAACATGGGCAAGAAAAGCCATGCCACCACTAACAAGGAAACGACGTGCCCGTGCAAAAGTGCATATCGGCACAAGTCTTCTACGCTTATCGCCATGAATAATTTGTGATGACCCGGGAATTTACGACTAAATTTAAACTTAAATCTTTATATGATTTTGATATGATGAGCAATGTATGTAATGTTGAGTCTCAATACTTTTTAAACTATCTTCATGAAATCATCTGACCTTTTACCATTCCCAACGATTCACGAACATTTATTTATAAATAAATATGTATTTATATAAATATAAAATTATATATGAATTTGAAGTAATAAGATACAATTTAATCATACAAAGTAATATACAAAATAATTAAACTGTTATTAGAATAATTCTGTATATATATAAATGACATATATATAATTAATATATTGTAATATATATACATGTATAAACATGAATATTAAATGTTCAAATATTTTATATATTTAACAAAATGTAAAGTTAATATATTAAATTATAAATTTAAATATAATTTTTATATTAATGTTTTCATTATTAGCATTAATATTAATGTTAAAATAATATTAATAACTATATTATTAATATTATTATATAAAAGAAATAGATATGGAATTTGACACAAGCAATTTGTTATATATTAATTGTTACTTGTAATATCATTAAATATTATTACCTTATCTTTAATGATCGTTATTTTTAAAATTAATAATATTATTAACATCTTTAGAATTACTACTATAATTATTAATATTATTGATATCATTATTAACTATTATTAATAATTAATAATTATCATTATATTAACATCTTTATTATTAATTTTTTTAGTATTATTATTATTATTATTCATAATATTAAGGGTAATATTAATATTGTAGTTATATTTTTTTTAGTTATAATTATAAGATTTATTAATATATATATATATATATATATATATATATATATATATATATATATATATATATATATATATATATATATATATGTTATATGAATATAAGTATATACATAAATATATTTAAAACAGATATAAAAGAAATTCCATTTATATAAAACAGATATATACACGAGATACTGTTCGATTTTTTTTTTATCTTTTTCTGTCCTTCTATTTAACCTGTGAACTACTCATCGACCATTATCTGCTTTAAGACAATTAATTACAGTTGTTATGGGATATCATATAACCTACACTTTTCCATTATCAATTATCAAACACCTTTACAGCTCCCATTCAATCAAATTAAAACAGAAAATGAAGAAAACAAGTCGTATAACTCTGTTTGAAACTCAAACTGCAAACTCTCGATTTTGTATCAATTTCAAAAATTTAAAAATGCAGTTAGATCAGAATCCATCTAGCAAAACTATCTGCAAAATATCTTATCTTAATTCTTTGTATCAAGGTAGAATTTTGAGGTCAAAGTTATGATTCAAAAAGTCAACAGATTTGTTCTTGGCAAAATTCAAGTTCAATTCAAAGTTTTGGATGCAATTGAGGTTACAGAAAGTTTTTACGTTTGATTTAAAACTTATTTCATGTTTTGACGATTAACCAAAACGAGCTCGAAGTTAAAAATCAAATTTTTTTTTTCTTTCTTCCTGGGCAGCAACGAACAAGAATTTTTTTATTTTTTTTTATTTTTTTGTTGTCTATTAGATCAAACATGGATGTTGATTGTTTATGAGTAGTTTGAATTATAAAAATCATTATTTTGATGATTAATGTACCTCTGGTCGAATTTGATTTAAAGAAGGAGAAGAAGAGGATGAGAGAAACAGATAGAATAGTTAAATAAATTGAAACCCAATTAATTTCAGAAAGACAGAACTGGAAGAACGGTTTAGAGTGTTAGCGGGTTAGCAAGGTGACCTGGGTTCGAGTCCCATCTGCAGCCTTTCCTTTTTACTCAAAGATTTAAAGGGTATATCTTATCATTTCTTTTACTTCTATTATTATTATTGTTATTGTTATTGTTATTATTATTATTATTATTATTATTATTATTATTATTATTATTATTATTATTATTATTATTATTATTATTATTATTATTATTATTATCATTATCATTAATATTATCATTATTATTATTATTATTGTTAGAAATTGTTATTATGATTTATATTATAGTCATTATTATTATTATCATTATTATTAATGTCAATATTAGTTGGTATTTATTATTATTATAATTAAAAATTATAGGTTTGATTATTATTATCATTATAATTAGTACTAATATAAATATAATTATTATTATTATTATGTTAATATTATTAATATAAATACTAATATCATTAATATAATATTAATATTGATATAAGTATTATTATAGTTAGAATTATTACTGTTAGTGTTTTTAAGGAAATAATACAAATTATTATTACTACAAGTATTAGTATCATTTTAAACCTATCATTATTATTAATAAAAGTATTATTATTAAGATTACCATTAGTAATTAAATTTTTATTAATTATTAAATATTAATTATTACCACTATTATTAAAATATATATTTTATTAAAAACCAACGTTAATATTATCATTAATAGAATTATTAATACTATTATCACTAATATCAATATCACTATCATCATTATTGTTATTTTATCAACTCAAATATTACTTTGTATTATTAAAATACTGTTTTAACAAATAAATGATATTTATATACAAATATATTTAATACATATAACATAACAAAAGTTAATATTTTTATGTACAAAATATATATGTGAAACATATATATAAATAATATTAATATAAAAGGGATATAACTAATAAATTTATATAAATATTTATTCAATTACAATTATGTATATTAATAAATATACAAATGATATAGGTTCGTGAATCCGAGGCCAACTCTATACTTGTTCAATGTCGTCATATGTATTTTTACTACAAAATACATTAGGTGAGTTTCATTTGCCTTTTTACCCTTTATATTTTTGGACTGAGAATACATGCGCTATTTTTATAAATGATTTACAAAATAGACACAAGTACGTGAAACTACATTCTATGGTTGAATTATCGAAATCGAATATGCCCCTTTTTATTAAGTCTGGTAATCTAAGAATTAGGGAACAGACACCCTAATTGACGCGAATCCTAAAGATAGATCTATGGGCCTGACGAACCCCATCCAAAGTACCGGATGCTTTAGTACTTCGATTTTGTTTTATATCATGTCCGAAGGGTTTCCCAGAATGATAGGGGATATTCTTATATGCATCTTGTTAATGTCGGTTACCAGGTGTTCACCATATGAATGATTATTTTTGTCTCTATGCATGGGACGTATATTTATGAAAAATGGAAATCTTGTGATCTATTAAAATGATGGAAATGATTATTTATGTTAAACTAATGAACTCACCAACCTTTTGGTTGACACTTTAAAGCATGTTTATTCTCAGGTATGAAAGAAATCTTCCGCTATGCATTTGCTCATCTTAGAGATATTACTTGGAGTCATTCATGACATATTTCAAAAGACGTTGGATTCGAGTCGTTGAGTTCATTAGATTATTATTAAGTCAATTACAGTTAGATATATTATGAAATGTTATGCATGCCATCAACTTTCGATGTAAAGAAAGATTGTCTTTTAAAAAACGAATGCAATGTTTGTAAAATGTATCATATAGAGGTCAAGTACATCGCGATGTAATTAACTGTTGTGAATCATTTATAATTGATATGGACTTCGTCCGGATGGATTAGGACGGGTCTTTACAGTTGGTATCAGAGCGGTGGTCTTAGCAAACCAGGTCTTGTATTAGTGTGTCTAACTGATAGTTGTTTAGATGCATTAGTGAGTCTGGACTTCGACCGTGTCTGCATATCAAAAGTTTTGGTTATCATTTCAAGTCGGAAATCATCTGCTTATCATTCTTAGTCTAGACACATCTTACTGCATTGTTTGCATGAAAAGTGTATAGAAAAAATTAATATCTTAGCATATCTACTAATCTATATCTTAGCGTATCTGTTACTGTAGACTTTGTCTGACACGTTTCCTTAATTTCCTCCGTAATATACGGGATCTTCTGTAATATATTAGATATTCAATATAATTTGAATATTATCCGATAATCAAAAATCATTTCATATCGAAAATTCTTTAATTGATCGTGAGAGATGGATCATACACCTAGCTTGGATTCCATTAGTTCCGGAAGCGATTTCGAGATGTATATTGAAGCAGACTCCGAAGTCAATGAACTAGAAGTGCCTCAACCATTTTGTTATTTTTCTTTCTGGAGGAGATGGGGGTGGGTCCGAGACTTACTCACTCGATGGAGAAATGAAGAAGGCGAGCCCTACCGTGAACCAAACTTACCTCCTAACATCGGAGAAAACGATGTACTCACCGGTGAACCTATGCGCAACACTGTATTCACCGTTCTTGCTAAAGTTTTCCACCTCGAAGGTCGCGTTACTGCAATCTCAGAAAATATTCAACCTTTACTTCCGAATACTAATCGAAGGGGAATATTAAAAGAAGTTAGGGAACTTCGAATTCATAATCAAGATCTATCGAATCAGATAAGTGGATGGATAGAAATGATAGAGGGTAGGATAGAAACCCTGACAAGAATGGTACGTGATCTACAAGCTATACTTACTACACCAACGTCATTATCAACCTCAGCACCAACAACACTTGTAGCACTGACAGCAACTGTGCCACCATCAGCAGCACCAGCAGCATAACCAGTACCAACAACAACAACATCATCACACGTCTCAACCTCGCAATCTATATCTCAAGCATAATCATCGTTCTACGAATCGTTCTACATAAACTATCTTCGTCCTTCATGGCGATTATGTAATCTCTAATGTTTTAGAGATTATGTACTCTAGTTCTAGCCGCAAATCTGATGAGTTTAATATCACATTGACTCATTAAATCCATGATTACGTCTAAAGAAAATATATATGTATATATGTTTTCATAAGGATTGTAATTAAAAGTTTTATTGTACAAACTGTTAATGGTGAAAATATTTTAACGGGTACGTAATACCTGAGGAATATTTAGATTTCACATTAATAAGTTACATTGTATATTTTTCGAATCTGATTCAACAGTCATTTACTATCCTACTTACATCCACAGATATATGTATCCGTTCACCGCAGAATAACCATTTTTATTCAAATTCATATTTGGATTTTGATTTATCAGAATCCAACAAGTGGCATAATGAAGAAAACACTGGATAAAATAAAATTTGTTAGAAACAAACAAATTAACTATGAGAAATTTTGTTAAGAATCCATGCTAACTGTTCCTAGCTAATTGTTCCTAGCTAACTGTTAATTCCGTACTACCTTTTATTTATCGCAATTTATTTATCGCATTTTATTTATCGCAATTTTAATTCTCGTAATTTTATTTATCGTCATTTAATTTCTGTTATTTATTTACGCACTTTAAATATCGGGACACGTATACAAGGTTTTGACATATTATATCAACGCATCTATATATATTATTTGGAATAACCATAGACACTCTATATGCAGTAATGCTGGAGTTAGCTATACAGGGTTGAGGTTGATTCTACAATAATATATATAGTTTGAGTTGTGATCGAGTCTGAGACATGTACACGGGTCACGATACATATTAATTAATTCGAATATTATATATTAAATCATATATGAATTATTGGACTGTCAACTGTGGACTATCGACTGTGGACTAATAACATTGGACAATTAAAATGAATTAAAATATTGAATATAACATATGAAACTAAACATTTCTTCAAGTTTTCCACTTGATTTCATCTTAAACCTCATTTCTATCTTGACGATTCCAATCTGCGTTCAAACATTTCATAATTCTTGAAAACACTTCAATCGAGAGGATGAACTAAACCGCACTTCGTCTACAGAAGGAAAGATTTATGCATATAGTTATGCACCTGAAAAACTCTCAGAAACTGAGTAAAAGTTTAACATGTAGCCGCGTCAGATCCTTTGGCATTTATTAGCAAAAATAACTTTGCGATCCCTTTTCAAAGTAGCCAATTTTGTCACAGCTCCAGCAAGTCAACTTCGACTTTTCATTCGAAGTAGCCTTACTATAAACCTGATATATACAATTACCCTTTTGATACCGGAGAATTCTTTTATATTCCACCATATTACCAGTAGACGTACCAGCAACCTCGTTGCTTTTTTGGCTTAAATCTCTCTGACAAATCATTATATTTATTCATTGAAACCCTATCATATACTCATCCGCATCTTGTAACGAGAACTGCCATAACAATTACTGAGAATCAGCAATCAGTACTTTGAAAACTCACAGCATATCTACATCAACAGTTATATGTATAACATTTATCTTTTAGAATTATGATCTTTCATTCTGAAATTCTGAAAATCACTCAGTCACAAATCAATACTCTGAATGTTGAAAAAGCTGAATGAAGCAGCAGAAACCATAGACAACCGTAAACGACCTTAATCATCGAAAGTTTGATGATAAAGAATAGTATGTTGGAAAAGCTCAGAAAAGTTGGAACTAAAAAATGGATTGAGCTAACCACGAAGGAGACCAAGGACAAATACAAGGACCATACAATATATTCAAAGAATCCAGGTAATTCTGGATCCGATGAAACCTTCAACGAATATCTTGCTCCGTACTCATGTTAAAATCTTGCGAAAAATCTTCCTCATCAACCATCGAACTTAGAAATTCCAAAATATTATCATAAATATCTTCGATATTTCTGAAGATATTTTCATAAATATTCTCGTCCGAAATTATTTATCTCTTCGTGCTATCTATATTACATCATAAAGGAAACTACTTTAGTTTCTAAAATTCTTTAAAATTCGAGTTTAAATTATGAATGTTTTTGAAGTAGTGTTGGGAATTGATGCATGAGTTAGTATAATATAATGACACTTAATCAACGTGATTATATTACAGTAAGTCATGCTGAGTTTCTAATGGAACGTGATGATTCACAGATCATAACGTCAGCATGTACCATGTTACACGACTCGTTCATTCTACTTCACCTCCGAACATATCAAAAAAATATATTCTTGATAGTTCTGTTCTCAGTGATTCTGGTAATTTGACAAATCAAACCGTGCTATCACATTCCTTCCTGCTTAGAACATTATAATCATTCGAAACTCTATATCTACAAATTCTGAACTATTATTCGCTTGACTTGAAGTCGGGAAGAGAAATCAAAAGCATAGAGCTTTGAAATATAAGGGAGAATATAAATCCCGATAACAACACATAAATTATAAACCATGTATATCAATGTTTATCACAACATAAAGACACGGGAGAATTAAAAATATTATAATCCCAAGGGCGAAGTAGAAGAAGGCAGATTCCTCTGGTGGAAGTTGGAAAAGTAGAATGATTATTGCGATAGTAAGAATGAGGACAATGATCAGAACTGGATTAAGCATTTTCAGAATCTTTTGGATGTATGAAATAAGAAGGAAAGTATAGGAATGGTGAGAATAATGGAACGAAAAAAGTTTAATTAATAATGGAAATATCAGACAGAGTAATCGAGGCAGATCACCGTATTTAATTATAAGAGCTCTTAATTTCCTTATTCGCCGAAGAAATCAAATCTTTTAGATTTCTAAGATTTTCATTAAATCCCTTGAATTCCGGAATTCAGCCCTCTACGTCAAAAGCTATGACGCACCATATCTTCTAAATTCAACCCTGACTCTGACAAAAGTTAAGATGAATCTTTACTTTCCTATTTCACTCTTTGGTGATAGCTTCATTCGTGCTCTTCGAATAATCGAATTATTTTATCTGTATTATTAAATAATGATAAAACTCTATTTATCAGCTCATCTTCGCCAGGAAAATATATTTATTGTTAACCATGACGACATCACTCAAATTTCGGGACGAAATTTCTTTAACGGGTAGGTACTGTGATGACCCTGGAATTTCCGACCAAATTTAAACTTAAATCTTTATATGATTTTGATATGATGAGCAATGTATGTAATGTTGAGTCTCAAAACTTTTTAAACTATCTTCATGAAATCATCTGACCTTTTACCATTCCCGACGATTCACGAACATTTATTTATAAATAAATATGTATTTATATAAATATAAAATTATATATGAATTTGAAGTAATAAAATAGAATTTAATCATACAAAGTAATATACAAAATAATTAAACTGTTATTAGAATGATTCTGTATATATATAAATGACATATATATAATTAATATATTGTAATATATATACATGCATAAACATGAATATTAAATGTTCAATTATTTTATATATTTAACAAAATGTAAAGTTAATATATTAAATTATAAATTTAAATATAATTGTTATATTAATGTTTTCATTATTAGCATTAATATTAATGTTAAAATAATATTAATAACTATATTATTAATATTATTATATAAAAGAAATAGATATGGAATTTGACACAAGCAATTTGTTATATATTAATTGTTACTTGTAATATTATTAAATATTATTACCTTATCTTTAATGATCATTATTTTTAAAATTAATAATATTATTAACATCTTTATAATTACTACTATAATTATTAATATTATTGATATCATTATTAACTATTATTAATAATTAATAATTAATAATTATCATTATATTAACATCTTTATTATTAATTTTTTTAGTATTATTATTATTATTATTATTCATAATATTAAGGGTAATATTAATATTGTAGTTATATATTTTTTAGTTATAATTATAAGATTTATTATAATACATAAATTTAGATATATATATATATATATATATATATATATATATATATATATATATATATATATATATATATATATATATATATATATATATATATATATATATATATATATATATATATATATATATGTGTGTGTGTGTGTGTGTGTGTGTGTGTTATATGAATATAAGTATATACATAAATATATTTAAAACAGATATAAAAGAAATTCCATTTATATAAAACAGATATATACACGAGATACTGTTGGATTTTTTTTTTATCTTTTTATGTCCTTCTATTTAACCTATGAACTACTCATCGACCATTATCTGCTTTAAGACAATTAATTACAGTTTTTATGGGATATCATATAACCTACACTTTTCCATTATCAATTATCAAACACCTTTACAGCTCCCATTCAATCAAATTAAAACAGAAAATGAAGAAAACAAGTCGTATAACTCTGTTTGAAACTCAAACTGCAAACTCTCGATTTTGTATCAATTTCAAAAATTTAAAAATGCAGTTAGATCAGAATCCATCTAGCAAAACTATCTGCAAAATATCTTATCTCAATTCTTTGTATCAAGGTAGAATTTTGAGGTCAAAGTTATGATTCAAAAAGTCAACAGATTTATTCTTGGCAAAATTCAAGTTCAATTCAAAGTTTTTGATGCAATTGAGGTTACAGAAAGTTTTTACGTTTGATTAAAAACTTATTTCATGTTTTGAAGATTAACCAAAACGAGCTCGAAGTTAAAAATCAAAATTTTTTTTTTCTTTCTTCCTGGGCAGCGACGAACAAGAATTTTTTTTTTTTTGTTTTGTTTTCTATTAGATCAAACATGGATGTTGATTGTTTATGAGTAGTTTAAATTATAAAAATCGTTATTTTGATGATTAATGTACCTCTGGTCGAATTTGATTTAAAGAAGGAGAAGAAGAGGATGAGAGAAACAGAATAGTTAAATAAATTGAAACCCAATTAATTTCAGAAAGACAGAACTGGAAGAACGGTTTAGAGTGTTAGCGGGTTAGCAAGGTGACCTGGGTTCGAGTCCCATCTGCAGCCTTTCCTTTTTACTCAAAGATTTAAAGGGTATATCTTATCATTTCTTTTACTTCTATTATTATTATTATTGTTATTATTATTATTATTATTATTATTATTATTATTATTATTATTATTATTATTATTATTATTATTATTATTATTATTATTATTATCATTATCATTATCATTAATATTATCATTAATATTATTATTATTATTATTATTATTATTATTATTATTATTAGAAATTGTTATTATGATTTATATTATAGTCATTATTATTATTATTATCATTATTATTAATGTCAATATTAGTTGGTATTTATTATTATTATAATTAAAAATTACAGGTTTGATTATTATTATCATTATAATTTGTAGTAATATATATATATAATTATTATTATTATTATGTTAATATTATTAATATAAATACTAATATCATTAATATAATATTAATATTGATATAAGTATTATTATAGTTAGAATTATTACTGTTAGTGTTTTTAAGGAAATAATACAAATTATTATTAATACAAGTATTAGTATCATTTTAAACCTATCATTATTATTAATAAAAGTATTATTTTTAAGATTACCATTAGTAATTAAATTTTTATTAATTATTAAATATTAATTATTACCACTATTATTAAAATATATATTTTATTAAAAACCAACGTTAATATTATCATTAATAGAATTATTAATACTATTATCACTAATATCAATATCACTATCTTCATTATTGTTATTTTATCAACTCAAATATTACTTTGTATCATTAAAATATTGTTGTAACAAATAAATGATATTTATATACAAATATATTTAATACATATAACATAACAAAAGTTAATATTTTTATGTACAAAATATATATGTGAAACATATATATAAATAATATTAATATAAAATGGATATAACTAATAAATTTATATAAATATTTATTCGATTACAATTATGTATATTAATAAATATACAAATGATATAGGTTCGTGAATCCGAGGCCAACTCTATACTTGTTCAATATCGTCATATGTATTTTTACTACAAAATACATTAGGTGAGTTTCATTTGCCTTTTTACCCTTTATATTTTTGGGCTGAGAATACATGCGCTATTTTTATAAATGATTTACAAAATAGACACAAGTACGTGAAAATACATTCTATAGTTGAATTATCGAAATCGAATATGCCCCTTTTTATTAAGTCTGGTAATCTAAGAATTAGGGAACAGACACCCTAATTGACGCGAATCCTAAAGATAGATCTATGGGCCTGACGAACCCCATCCAAAGTACCGGATGCTTTAGTACTTCGATTTTGTTTTATATCATGTCCGAAGGGTTTCCCGGAATGAAAGGGGATATTCTTATATGCATCTTGTTAATGTCTGTTACCAGGTGTTCACCATATGAATGATTATTTTTGTCTCTATGCATGGGACGTATATTTATGAGAAATGGAAATCTTGTGGTCTATTAAAATGATGGAAATTATTATTTATGTTAAACTAATGAACTCACCAATCTTTTGGTTGACACTTTAAAGCATGTTTATTCTCAGGTATGAAAGAAATCTTCCGCTATGCATTTGCTCATCTTAGAGATATTACTTGGAGTCATTCATGACATATTTCAAAAGACGTTGCATTCGAGTCTTTGAGTTCATTAGATTATTACTAAGTCAATTACAGTTAGATATATTATGAAATGTTATGCATGCCGTCAACTTTCGATGTAAAGAAAGATTGTCTTTTAAAAAACGAATGCAATGTTTGTAAAATGTATCATATAGAGGTCAAGTACATCGCGATGTAATCAACTGTTATGAATCGTTTATAATCGATATGGACTTCGTCCGGATGGATTAGGACGGGTCTTTACATAATTAACTCTCCCCCACTTGGGGTCTTCACACGAATAGATTTTTCATGGCATGCAATATCGGCTCTATTATGATCGAGCCAATCCATACCAACCACGATATCAAAATCACCCAAAGTCATCGGGATGAGATCAATTTTAAAGTTTTCGGCACCAAACACAACATTACAATTTTTACACACAACAACCACTAGCACCGTCTTGCCATCCGCTATTTCGACTTCTACCGGACGACTTAACTTAGCTAATGGTTTATTAAGTTTAGGCACAAAATTTGGAGACACAAACGATAAACTTGCACCGCTATCAAATAGAATCCTTGTCGGATTAGAGTTAACCATGAAAGTACCTGAGATGACTTCATTGGATTTCTTAGCTTCATCATTGGTCATCAAATAATTACGCCCCCTTGCCGACCCCTCCGCCTTCTCTATTCTCTTAACTTGATCATTTCAGATATCGGGGCACTTCGACTTTCGGTGCCCTTCTTGTTGACAATTAAAACATGTGATCACATTAGCACGCGGTTTTGGGCAATCACGAGAGTAGTGACCTTTTTGCCCACAATTGTAGCATGTGGTCACGTGGACATTAGAAGCACCTTTCCTCACACTACCAACACTTTCGGATGCTCCCCTACTCTTTTTGTTCAGAAAACTAGAAGCTTCAAACTTTCTTTTACTTGGCGCATAACTAACCGGACTTGCAGCTTGCGCTTCAAACCCCTTTGCCACCGCCAAAAGCTTAGCAAAAGTCTCAACATGACCAATACTAATTTTACCCTTCAAATCATCTCTAAGGGTTGCATGAAAGTCTTCCATTAACAATTGATCATTCCCCACATACTCGGGCAAAAATGCGCTTTGGCGAAAAAATTGGTTTTGAGAGTGTTTAGGTCTAAAGACCCTTGACGCATGTTCCTTAACTCGTTGCGCAATTTGGAAAGATTCGCTTGCGTACAATATTCAAGGAAAAACTCCTTCTTAAACTCCGTCCAAGATAACCCTACAAATGCCGCATCACCCACTATATCAATCTTACCATCGAGCCAATATTTAGCATGGCCCCTTAACAAACTAGTAGCAAGCCTCGTCTTTTTCTCGGGTGGGCACTCGGTCGTGCGAAAATAACCTTCAACATCGGAGATCCAAGCCGCACTTTTCATGGGGTCGGGATCCCCGTGAAAGTGAGGAGGCTTAGTCGCCAAGAAGTTTTTATAACTAAACTCCAACTCGCCCCCATTTTGAGGTCTAGGAAACCTCCTTTCAACTTCATCTTTGACGGCATTTGACATTCGTTCTTGGATCATATCGACAATTTGTTCCGAAACCGACTCTTCTAGAATTTGTTTAACCCTTCGTGAGAAAACCGAAACATAGTTTTCTAAAGCGGCCTCAATCTTGGTAGTCATCTCATCTTCCTCCACATGAGAGGGACCACCATTGCCATTCGTATCCGTTCCATTTCTCGTCTTCATTCTAAAGATTAAAAATGGATTAGACATCATCAACAAATTTATACACATATATATATAATTTATATGACCGCACACACACCACATCTAGCTCGATACTTGTCGCACATCCTTGCTTGACTTGACTTGCAACCGTAATAGTGGTCGCGACTCACTATTACGCTCACATGCCTTGTCATGCTCAAATGTATCACAACCATCTTGCTCGATATTCAAACAATAACACATGATTAGTAACATCATAGTATAGCATAGTTAGTTCGCCTATGCATCTAAGAACTAATCAAAACCCGCACCGACCCGTAGTCCTACAAGTCCCGCATATAATTCAACAACACAAAAGTCTAAGTCTAGGCGCCTATCTCAAGTCATCTAAATCCCTTAGACCATGCTCTGATACCACTTGTAACGACCCAACCCTCGTTATACCAAAAACACGACCCAAAAAAAAATTTTGAACTTGTACATCTGGACGGCGTTCAGATTCCTGGACGGCGTCCAGTACTGAAGACTTGGACGGCGTCCAACACTTTAGGACAGCGTCCAATTGTACTAACAGAGACTGATCAGTTTTCTTTTACACGTGAACGAAAAACCCGCTTCCCGACACTTTCCAACGAAGCAATTTATCACAACATAACAATATAAGTAAAACTAATGGATTTACACAATAAAAACTAGTTTTACATCACGGGGCCCACGTATGCCCAAAATACCATTAAGTACGAAATACGAGTTTCGACCACAAAAAGTTTAATTGCCAAACGTCACTAGAGCATTGTGTTTGGGTTTAAACTACCCAAATCTTGGTCGAACTTCCAAAAAGCTAAAACCCCCGAAAGCCACTAATCCGTGCGAATACCTTTGCCCTTATCCAAACCGGATCCTAAAAAGGTAAACAACGAGGGGGTAAGCTAACGCTTAGTGAATGCAATAATTATACACATACATATATAATATACCTACTTGCATACACTTACACGAATACCGCATACACGCTAGCAATTTACATAGCATACCATCGCAAGTATAACTTTAAACCCTTCAAGATCACGAGCTAGCACAACAATAGCATATATATAACCCGAATAATATAATATACTACACTACAACGCGTAAGTATGGTTAACCAATAATACATGGGAATGGTACTTCGAATTTCCCATCGGTGTTCATAACAATCGTTAGTGTACAACGAAATATATCACTAACCCTTAGGCGACACGGACAACGAAATATCCGTTCAAGCAATCGTTAATGTACAACAAAATATATCACTAACTCTTGGGCGATTAGGACAACGAAATATCCATCGTTAGTGCATAATGAAATATATCACTAACTCTTGGTGGTATAGACAACATATACCCCGGCCCCTTCCCCGCCCTACAAATAGATACATTATATACACACATGTATAATCATTCCACTCACCTTGTCGACTTGGCGAGATTTCCAATAAAAATGTGTAACCTTCAAGGCGAGTCACCTAGCACAATTAATTCCCAATTAATTCACATAACAAGTTGGGCTAACCACCATCTAGCCTCACTAGTGCATTTATGACTCAAAGGGGTACTTATGACCCATTTGCACTAGAATCATATAATAGAGGTCAAGACTCACCACAAATCACTAGAAGCTAGTGATTTAGGCTCTAAGACTTCCATCAACACATATCTAGGGTGTTTCATACCCAATTAATCCCGCTAGGTCAACCCTACCCATTTGACCCATTTCAAGTCAACCATGAACCCTAGAAACACATTTTACTAACAACACAAGTGTGCTAGTGATTAACTAACCATTAGACTCATTAACACCATTTCTTACTTTGAAACCCTAGGTTGGTTGTTCTTGAGTCCTCATGACTCAATCTTACCCACAAACCCCCAAAATCACCAATTATGGGTTTTATGTTCAACATTAACCCAAACCCTAACCCTTTAACACTAATTAAGTAAGAAAATGAAGATTAGGACTTACCACTACTATCACCACATAGCTAGCGACTAGATGAACAACTTTACTACTCGAGGTAAGACCCAAAACTAGCTTCTTCTTCCTTTGCTTGAGTTTTCTCACACTAGAAATCTCTCTCTCTCTAAACTTGAAGTGGTAGGGTTGAGGTTGTTGAAAGTGGAGTAATGACACACTCCAAAACTGATCTAATGGCCCCAAACTCGTTCCATTGTGAAAATACCAAAATACCCTTCTAAAATATCTAAAAACCAAACAGCTGCCCGTCAGTTCATCTAGACGGCGTCCTATAATCTGGACGGCGTCCAGTCCTTCAATGTTCGACGGCGTCCCAAGATTTTGGACGGCGTCCCAACTAATTGGGAAAACAGGATGTTACAATAGTGGTTCAGGTGGATGTTAACTAATCCACCTTAATCCACTCCCCGATTCACTAATCGGGAGTTTTGTTTCACTAAGCACCTTTCTCCAAATTCGGTGGAGATCCGATTTACAAGCCTTCTACTTCTCCTTAGACAACAAACCTAATCCATCTATCCCTTTGAATGATTACCTCCAACTTAGATCAACTTGTCTTCACCTTGGACAAGTATTAATCTCCAATGAGATTAATCAACTCCCTAGTTCCCTTTAAGGAAGATTAGAGCTAAGCCATTATATGCTTCTAATTACAAAGTACAAAGACTCACCCTTTTCTAGTGATGACAATCCTAAGACAATTCTGTGGATTATTACAACACTATGTAAACTCACAAATATAATAATTTGGAAGTACGTTTACAACCCCTTCTATGATCTATGAGATTATAGAACTTCTCTTGCTAATCACAAACATATGTATGAGTGTTATGTTCTTGTGATTCTCTGATGATTTTGAGCAATAGAATGCAAGAAGTCCAAGTCTTTAAAGTTCTCCAAGTGTTTCTATTTATATGGAGAGATAAACAAAGTAGCCGTTGCTGCAGCTGGGACCACGGTCGACCGTGGGTCGACTGCACGCAGTCTAATCCAAAACACTTATTCATTGTATAGCCGTTTGAATCAGTTTTGAACATTAATCTTTGGACTCTTTACTTCATTTAACACATGAAAAAGATACCCAACATCCTATACAAGTACTATATACATTAAATATTCATTTACCTTGGATGTATTGCCTTGATAGTGACTTGTCATGCTCAAAGTGGAAAGTCTAACATTCTTGGATACAAGTCATGATAATCATTTGAGGCAATCTCAGTTTTGTCAAAATCTTTTGTTTGTAATTGACACATTTGCTAAATCCCTATTGGTTGGGCAACATGTCATTGATGACAACAACCCACTTTAATCACAAAGCATGCTAGTCTTCAAATATAAACTTGTTTGTAATTAATTAGGTGTGTAAATGATGTCTTGACAATTTAATCAAGTAATATCAATTAAGGATGTTGTAAGACATCAAGTTTAATCAAGTCTAAACCATTCATGAACTTGATTTTAGACTTAAGCAAACCTATGTATGTTAATGATCCATTACCTTTTAAGATTACTAGATTATGACAATTTAAGCATCATCCAAGTAGCATAAGCATATATTGAAGTAGTCCAAATACTAGTTGATGGAATCCCAACTTGTAACACATAGCAAGACAAGGTTCATACATATACATATTAAGTAACTACTTAGCATTTAGCACTTAGCACATAGTCAAATAATACACATGTATTAATAGCAAGTAGTGAAGTAATATTCATGTAATGACTAGCAAGAGATCACTAATTAATCTAGAATTAAACATATAGTGATAACATAGCATTGAACTAACGCTATGTAATTTTTACTTGCAAAGTGACACATGCAAGATTAATGTACAAGTATACATTAATGTCCAACACATGTATAAGGAATGAGCAACTCTTGGTTGTGACTTGGTGACCATCGCAAGTATGTCTAGATACATTTTAGATATATATGTTTCTCTAAAACACTTATGAGTTATCCTTAATTAAGGCTTAATCATCATTAAGGTGACATTAGGTGTGATTAACCAAGATTAGTGTTCAAGTGACCAAAACTCCTTTGGGTATGAAGGAGAAAACTATTCTAAGCATGTTTAAACAGGTTTCATAAATTATAGATTCCCCGAAGTGGTCAAACTAAATACGTTGGGAATTAGGACGGAACCTTTTACGGTCGACCCACGGTTGACCGTGGGGTCAATCGTGCAGACCTGCTTTCATAAATCAGGGTGCAAGGCTCCACGATCTGACCTGCGATCGACCGTGGACCTAACCGTGTAGCTTACGTTTTCCTTTTAAGCTTTATTTGGTTTTGGTCTTTTGCTAGAGTAAGTGTGGATTAGTGAACTTGTATATGTATGTCAAGATGTCTACCATCACCTCTAGTTATGTGCATATGTCGTCATCAAAACACTTATTGTTATGGGTTAAGATTCGTATAGTCATTAAGCATAATCTCACATTAATCCACATTCTCCCATAACACATGGGATTACATCGCTCCCACTGTTCATGATCACTTTTCTAATATGATGTACTAGCATCAGTAAGTGCAGCAGGAGGATCAGTACGAAGCGCATGATCAAGGTCCATTACACCGAGAGTAAGTTTCACTTGATCTCTTCATGTTGAAAAGTTATTACCAATTAACGATTCAATTCCGTATAAGTGACCCGTATTGGAAGTTGAGATAAATGCTAACATAGATTGAAAATTATATGTATGCTTATATAAAGCTAATAAACATTAATGGTATATATAAGTATATATAACTAAATTCAGATATTAGTATAAATGTAAAAGTTATTATGAATAACAAAATAATAAGCATATAAGATAAGATGTTTGACCAGTTATCAACTTCACGTGGTTTAATTGAAAATTGAATCATTAAAAAACTTTAAACAAATTAAGTATGCATGCATATCACATATTACTATTGGGCAGAACTAAATTATATATATATATATATATATATATATATATATATATATATATATATATATATATATATATATATATATATATATATGCTAATAATACTTATAATAATAATATATTTCTTTATTCAAGCTGTCATACAAATAACCGTTGCGTTGATTGAGTAACTTGAAAAATTGTATAGTATGGTAACACGAAAAATTTATGTTAATTCAGATAACTATTCATTGGGCTAGTTACCTATGCAAATTAATTTAAGTTAATTCAGATAACTATTTATTGGGCTGGTTACCTATGCAAATTAATTTAAGTTTTAAGAAATAATTAATTGATTAAACTGTCATATGCACAGAGTAAGCCATACATCTATGCGAAGAGTAATCAATGAATCAATGCATTACGGATAATTAATTAATTTCTAAAACATTAATTACAAGTTCAATCACTATTGAAAATTTCAACTTCATGTATTGTTAATTATCATGAAAGTTATGGTGCACTAGTTAAGTCATATATTATGATCAAAAACACCATATTTAAAGTTATGTGCATAAAGATATATATATATATATATATATATATATATATATATATATATATATATATATATATATATATATATATATATATATATAAAAGAGGGAAGCACTTTCTTGGAGGGAAGTAAATTTTTTTCGTTTTTTTCAAATTTTTTTTAGACATCTAGTTTAGGTAAAAATATGAACATTTAAAAAAGACACTTTGTGATGAATGTTATTATTTATGCGAGAAAATGATCGAACAAATAATTGATAACAATCATCATGAGTAATGTTATTCCTAATAATATTTTTGAAACGTTGTTTTCTTTCATCTTATTTGAAGTTTTTTTTCTTCAAAATTTAGCCCGATTTATACTTTAGGGTTTAGAGTTTAGGGTTTTGGGTTTAGTCCCTAAACCCAAAACCCTAAACTCTAAACCCTAAAGTCTAAACCGTTCGGGTTAAAAATTCAATTTAAACCCTAATTTCTAAACCCTAATAGCTAAACTCTAATTTTTGAACCCTAATTTGTAAACCTTAATTATTAAACCCTAATTTTTAAACCCTAAAAAAAAAAACTCAGCAAAAATACATTACACATGATGTATGTTTTCATTTTTTTCTTCGAGCATTTTCTCGCCAAAATAATAACATTCATCACAAAGTGTCTTTTTTAAATGTTATATTATCATGTGATCTTGATGACTGGAAAAAAAAATTCAAAAAAAATGAAAAAATCTACTTCCCCCCAAAAAAAGTGCTTTCCTCTGGATTTTATATATATATATATATATATATATATATATATATATATATATATATATATGGGCATGATCAATGGGGAAGTAACCAATCGGGGGGAAGCGAGAGAAGAAATTTTTTTTTCGTTTTTTTAAATTTTTTTTTTCCGGCATCAAGATCACACGAGAATATGAACATTTAGAAAAGACACTTCGTGATGAATGCTATTATTTAGGCGGAAAAACGATCGACAAAAATAACATTTAAGATAATATATATATATATTTTTTTTGAACAGCGATTGGGATCACCCGAGGGGGACTTTACCACCCATTGCGATTATCTCCCATTTCGACTATGCCGATGCAGCGATAATAACCCCGCCCCATCGCTGCCCGGGAAAAAACCTTGAAACCGATCCAAGGGCACGACCAAGTAAAACCCCCTCTCCTTTTACCCCCCCCCCCTCCAAAACGATATGGGAAAGGTGTCATGGGTGGATACTTCATGGCAGGGATGCAATTGTGTTTTTAATATGTAGCCAACGGGAGTCGAACTCCTGACCTCCCCTAAAGGAAGCAGGCCACCAACCGCTGGACCACATCACAATTTCCAACATTTAAGATAATATTGTTCGTGAAGAATGTGAACGTTTTTTTTTCATGTTTTGTGAAGTAAAATCTAGCTCGATTTAGAGTTTAGGGTTTAGGGTTTGGTGTTTTGGGTTTATTCCATAAACCCAAAACAACAAACCCTAAACCCTAAACTCTAAACCGCTCGTGTTAAAAACTCAATCTAAATCCTAAATCTAAACCCTAAACCTTAAATTTCTAAACCCTAATATCTAAACCCTATAAACCCTAATATCTAAATCCTAATATCTAAAACCTCAACATACGCTCGAAAAACACGATAATTGTTATATATTACTTCTTCGAGCGTTTTTTCGCCAAATTAAATTTTTTTATCACAAAGTGTTTTTATTAAATGTTCAAATTTTCATCCAATCTATAATGTTCGTGAACAAAGTTTTTTCAAAAAACGAAAGAAAAAAAATTTGCTTCTCCCGATTGGTTACTTCCCTCTTAATCCTACCACGCAAGTTTAGATGAATTTTATATTTATTTATATATATATATATATAAAATTCATCTATCGATGCAGAGAGTACAATTAAATCAGATACTTTAATGCAGAAAAAATTAATTTCAAGAACAGTCAAATACTTGCATAATTAATAATTGAATCACCAGATTTCAATTAATAAGTAATTTCAAGAATAACCATAAATTAATACGTCATGTGTCCCTTGTTTTAAAGGTTGACGTATCCACGCAAGTTTTAGGTAAGTCCTTGGATGCATCCGTTTCTGGTTTGCCTTCTCAGATTTCGGGTGCATGTCCTTCGAGTTTAGCTGAGAGCAAGGCTGCAATGGGGTCCACTTATGAGGTTTGTGGTGTTGAAGACGATCGAAACATTAACTTGTTTTGAAGCTCTTGAGAAAGAAGGTGATCTATCTCCATCCGTCACGAGTATTAGAATAGATATCTCTTTGGAAAAGGTGTCATCATATGCGATTGAAAATCGGGCTATAAGTAATTAGAGGTGGTGGGGGATGAAAAGTCACCTAATGGTTTCTTCAAACTTTTTTGATGTATTTACCAATCTAAGCATAAGTTTTAAGTGCGGTAGCATTTGTCTTTGTTAATGCAATAAATAAAGAATGTAAAGTGCAACAAACACAAGGATTCATAGTGGTTGGGGAGAATGTTAACTAATTCTTCTTAATCCACTCCTCGACACATCATGTCGAGATTTTAGCTTCACTAAGCTTTTTTACAAATCCGGTGGAGATTCGATTACATCACATGCCCATTAACAAGCCACGCTAATAATCTTTGGAACCCATTGAAAGATTAAGCTTACTTTGATAACTCATCTCTCCAATGAGATATAGAATGTTCCCACCAAAATAAAAAATTAATTTCATAATTCACTTTAAGAAAATTAGTTACCTAAGTAAGATGGTGTTCTTATTACAAGAAAAAAGTCGCTAACTTGATCACCCTAAGTTAGAAGCTCACACTCACACACAAGGTTATTACAAGTGATGATCTATGCTACTTCTTCGACTAAAGAAGTAGATTATAATGAAAACTAGCTAACGATAAAAATTTAATACTTAGTATACATTGATTATGTCTTGAGTACAAGATAGAATGTCCGTCTAGATAATCACATATCTTCGGATATAAATTGAAGCACAATGTGATCTTGGATGTATCTTAATGAAGTTCTGTAGGGCTTGGGACAGTCTTCAAGCTTTGAATATGTCTTCCTTTTATAGTCGAAGAGATGAGCTTGACAAATAACTAACGGTCATGTCCACGATCGACTGTGGTAGCGACCGTTTGCAATAGTTCAAATAAAATAGCTGTTTATGCAACGGTTCGATCTCTTTAAGTGTGTTAGACTGTTTCTTAATTAGTGTTACATGTAGAAAGTGTGCAATTGCTTAGAAAAATGCTTTAAGTTTAAAGTGATTAAATTATCTTAGACTTAGCTTTATGAAAGTGACTTGTCACATATACTATGGGCAAGTCTTCCTTTCTTGTCATTCAATCATGAATACAAGTTAAGTAAGTGCTAATGGTGTATCCTATCATTTACATGCATAAAAGGCATAGTGGTTGCATAAAAGTAGCATAAGGAAGATTGGAAACAGCAGTTTTGTGAAATTATCCGTCCAGCTTTCTCCGCTGTACAGGTTGCTCCGTCATGCGTAAGCCCTGGACGGAGAACGCCACTTTCAGCATAAATTTCGGATCACAAGTAACAGAACGTATCATCAATTGACACGTGTCCCCGAATATTCTGGTGGATCTGACACTATAAATAGACCCCTTGGGTTGTCATTTTACACAGTTCAGGCATTCTGACAAATTTGAGAGCAGAGACTTCACCTCTCTCTCTCTCTAGCACTTTCTCTCACTAGAAGTCATCCGGCTAGCAATTCTACGCTCTACGGACGATAGATTGATGAAGCCACCCCACAAGTTTCTATACTTGTGAACCGGGTCTGCATGGATTATTTCCCAAGAGCAAACATCAATCAGCAACACTCGCCCACCTGAAGCTAGAATACTTCTAGTATCGTGTTGACACACTAAGCCTTACCTCATAAGAAAATAGGTGTTAACAATGGCGCCATCTACTAATGCAAAGAACACGCGAAACGGAAAAGGAACAAAAACAACTGAAGCCCCATTTGTACTTGAAGCAGTCAACAATCCATTAACTGAAGACATGATAACTGTTGAAGATGTACCTGTTCCGCCACCGGACGGTACGATTGAAGAAACAGTTGCTGAAACTGCAGAAAGGCTTCAACGTTTGGCAACTAATTCAGAGAAAAGGCCAGTAGTCGAAGAAGCCACAACCAAAAGTGCGGAAAGGCTTTCAAATCTTGTTACTAATCCAGAGAGGGGACCATTGATGCAACCACAGCGGTGTCTGTCATTTATACCTTTTCGACTACTTGATAAGCTGGGGAGTCTTATTGATGATTCTGAGGATGATAATGACTTGAGCTATATTAATAATGATTTTGATGATGAAATTAACAAAGATGAGTTCATGTCTGAGAAGCAGGCAGTGTTGCTTTTAAATGACATCTTTAAGCAGACGGCTCCGGCAAAGTATAAGCAACGCTTAGCGCAGCCCGCTGTCCGTGCTGTGGCTGTGGATAATTTTTTCGCTTTAATCACTGGAGAACAAGCTACAAAACCATCAACTATGGCAGAATCTACTCAATGTTTTATTGATCAAATTGTTAACTATCCGTTGCCTAGAAATCTTGGCATACCGGCAATTGGAGTTTATGATGGTACAACGGATCCTGAAGATTTTCTTACCATGTTTGAGGGTGCAATGAGGTTACAACATTGGGATGACGAGGTTGCTTGTCATATGTTTCCAATGGTGCTGCAGAAAATGGCAAGTGAATGGTTTGCTAGCTTGCCGCCAAGAAGCATCACAAGTTATTTGGACCTCCGTGCAAAGTTTGTTATGCAGTATCAAAAGCTGTACTTTGACACATCTTGATGCACATGAGATCACAATGCATCACAATGAGTCCTTGAGTAATTTTATGAAGCGATACACACTTGAAACACAGAAGATACATGATTGTCCAGAATCTCAGCTAGTATCTGGTTTCATTTTCTATTTGGATCAACGACGGTTTAGTGCACTTGTCCATGCGTTAAGGTATGACTTGCCAAAAACTCTGCATCAGGCGTTGGAAGTTGCACAAAAACATGTTCGAGCTGGTGAGCGAGGACTAAGCAAGTTTGATGGAAGCGGCAGTAGCAAACCGCACAACGGAGGGCGGTACTTTGACATAAATTAGAGGAGGAATGACAATTCCAATGGTGGATGGGGAGGCAACAATCATCCTAATGATTTTCATCATAACAGAAGGCCAATAGAGAGGCATCCTTTGATAATGGCGCTGACCAAAACTCCCAAAGAGATTCTTTTCACCGAACCAATTCGGACCACTTTCAATCCTCCGACACCTATGGAAGAAAGAGAGGGTCCAAAAAGTGAGCTATGGTGCGACTTTCATGAGGCATGGGGTCATGATACAGATAATTGCAAATCTCCGATGAGAGAAATCTTCGCAAAGATCAAAGCAGGAGAGTTAAACCACTTGTTGCCGGGAAAACAATATAGAAGAAATGATCCTCGCAGGAAATTTGGATGGTAGAAGAATGATGGCGGAAGAGGTCGTCGAGGAGATAACAGAAAAAGGGAAGAGTATGGCGGAAGAGATAACAGAAACCAGTACGGAGACTGGATCACAGAGCGTGAGTCAACTCCAGACATTGTAATCAAAATGGTGTGGTTGAATGGAAGTCACTATGAGGACGGTGAGCAGTCAGATAACAATGTTGATAGCTGGAGATATGCCCCAATCATTTTTCAACCAATTCAAAATTGGGCCTTGTCCGTTCAGCCAGTGGTCATTTCAGCAGAAATTGCAAACAAGTTCATCAGCCATATCTACACAGATACAGGCAGTGAGACTGACATCATTTATTGGCATTGTTTCAAGGATTTTCCAAGGCATGTGCAGGTTAGAGCTAGGCGGACTAGTTTGAAGGTTTCAGGGCTAACAGGAGCGCCAGTGAATGCAATGGGGCGAGTTCGTTTGGAGGTCGTTTTGGGAACATTTCTACTATTGAGAACCGAAACAATCGATTTCACTATTCTGGATGGAAACTCTCGATTTAATGTTCTTTTTGGACGGGCAGCGTTAGCTAAATTTGGAGCGACAACATCAATGGCTCATGCAGAGATCAGATTCCCAACACCGAACGGAGTAGCCGCCATACACTCACAGTATGTGGCACCAACAAGGGAACAATCCACATTTGCAAACTTACCAGAAGGCAATATGAATCAGAGGAGGCGTAATCGGTTGTTCAGGGAGAATGAGGTTCAGGAGTTCTTTATACCATGATCAAGTGTTCAGGCCGGACAGCACTAGGTGCTTGGTGTTTGAAGAAACAAATTCCAGCATTTTATCAAGAACAAAATTTATCATTTCAATAAGAGCAGTTTGTTAGCATTTATGAAGAACAAAATTTATCAATTTACTGTAGACCATTGTGGTCATCTTTACAGTGCCTATGTTTTCAATTGCATACACTAAACGTTCATGATGTACTAATTAGGCTTGATCCACCTAAATTCTTCATCAATTGTTTATGTATTGCACAGTACTGATCAATAAAATTTTATATTTTTCTTATGCAAAGTGCTGCCTGTGACAAATGTAAAACATTGCATTTATATCCTGCCCTCAGAAGGAGAGTATTTTTATACCTCCGACGGCGGAAGCTTTTGTGCCGGCCAGCAAAGGCACAAGAGATCGGCTAGAAAACGTTAAAGTTTTACTAGAACGCACCGAGGCAAAATACAAAAAATCAGATACTTGTCATGACAAACATTATAAAAAACTTACTTCACAGAATGAAAGAAGTTTATATTTTATGAAGGCCAAATATATTACACAATTCTTCCTCATATAATGATGGAAGGCGTATGACGGATATGTCACTAACCCATAGCTAATCTTCACACAATATTTTAAAAATTCTTCCTCATATACTTTAGGACGGAAGGCGTATGGCGGAAAGATTATTTTATAGTCACTCTTCAAAGAATACTTCATAACTATTCCTCATTAATTTGATGACGGAAAGAGTATAAAAAACTACAAATATCCAATTGAATGTTTGAAGGCATAATGTTTGCAAAGTGAATTTTTGATATGTTGCTCATTTAGCTGAAGTTAACAAAGCAAAACATCTAAAAATGAATTACCTTAAATACTTTTCTAAGTACTTTGCTCAGTTATACAATGTACAATTGTACATAACAAATTTATTATATGCTTCAGTGCATCACAGATTTGTTCTAAGCAGGAAACAACAAAATAATTGGAGCAAGTATGCAAGGAGACACAACCATTAAAGCAATACATATTTATGGCATCCAAATTGTCAAAATTTATTACAAACGGTTGTTCATCAAATAGTTACAAATTTATGAAAATTCCACATTAAGCACATCCTAAGCAGAGGACTCCTCCCTGCTGCATACTTCATCATACACATCTATCTTCAGATTAACCAACTTGTCCATTGCTTCATTGACCTTCTCCAGAGTTCCAGGAATCATCAGATTAGCAATAGCAGCAGGGAGAGTCTGGTTTGGAGTAAGGCGTCTGGTTAATTTATCTGTCACATCAGAAATGGCATGGGTGCGCATAGCATCAACATAATCATTGTAGGGGTCCCCAACAAGCTTGGACCCAAGAACCTTAGCTATCAGACCCGGTATACCCTTCTTAAGCTAAGCAAAGTTACCCTCACCTTCCTCCGCCCTCCGGAGAAGTTCAGCAGACTTCTCCCTTTCTGCACTCAACTCCTTCTCTAGCTCACTCACCTTCACCTGCTCCTCCTTAAACTTTTTCTTTTCAGCATCCACCAACATGTTCTTCTCCTCTTGCAGAGAAACAGCGGCATCTTGAGCACTTTTCAGCTCAGCTTCTCTAGCCTTCAATATATTCTGAGCATCAGTCAAGGCACGTTCAGCATCAATTGCTCTTTTGCGAGCATTTGCACCTTGAGCAATCTCAGTATGGGCAAAGGCAAGTATGGACTCCTGTTGCTTCTACAGTTGCAGCATGGAATCCAGATGGTTTGTCAGCAATATATGAGCTGCAGCAGTTGATTCCCTGAGCTGCTCAGAGCGGAGAGCGGCGAAATGGGGCTTTAGCTCAGGGATATCATAACCCTGTGAAAGAAAAATTTTATGGTTAATTTCAAGCAACTCACATAAATAAATTGCAAGCATATACATGCAGGAAGTTTTATCATTCATACCTGAAGAAGAGTTGAAAATTCTCTGTCCTTAGTAGCAGGGTTCTCAATGATGGCCTGCAACGTCCTCACATGAGCAGGAAGAGATGGCTCTTGCACATTGGATGAGGTGATAGGAGGGATAGTAGAGCTGGGAGGTGTAGAATGATAGGAGGCGTCGTCCTCCATCCTCGACTCATGGAATTCGGATTCATTAAATGGAGTAAAGTTTGGGTCAGAAGTTTTCAGACCCTTATCTCCTTCACCTTCAAGGTTCTCCTCCGGCCTCCGTTCATCACCTTCAGTAGCCTTCCCTTGACTATAATCAGACTCTGCTAAAATCACTAACATAAACAAATTAGCATTATGAATAATAAAACAGTTATAAGCAAAGATATGTGCATTATCAAGAAAGAGCAGAATGGACATACTTCTTCTGCGTTTCTGCTTTTGGCTCCCCCTCAGTACTTTTTGCCCTCTTGGAGCCTATGCACTTCTTCCTTGTCTTTTGGATTGGAGGAGGATTGGGGTTTGTTTCACCCGTGATGTCAACCGAGCCTGATGTCTGCTGTTCGGCGGTGGTGGTGTCATCCGCTGTCCGTTCAGTATCTGTCTGTTCAGATTCAGACTCACTGTCAGAACTGCTAACAATGATTTCTTCCCCCTTTTCAGCAGCAGTAGCATCAGTAGCAGCCTTAGCCTCAGCTGCAGCCCTCTCTGCTTCTAGCTCTTTAGCAGGTTTAGCACGGTCAGTGATTTCCACTTCATCCTCAAGATCGACAGATAAAAGAGCAGAGCGAACCAACATCTCGGATTTGGCTGCAAAAATTAAACATGGACATCAATATAAGCAAACATGGTAAACAATAGACAATCATTTATATATATATTAGGATGATCATATCACATCCTACCCTGATTCTTCTTACGGAGTACTGACACAGAAGTGCTTGGCCATTCTTGGCTCACTCTACACAGCACAAGAATCCCCTCATACTTCTCGTATGATCTGGGTGGAATGCGGAGCTCTTTCAAACTATTTACTATTCGCTGCTCTGCGGCAGAAATCTTAACACCCTTTCCTACACCAGCATCAATAGCACCCCATTTCCGGACAACGAAATACTCCTCCGGAATAACAGTCTCATCAACAAAGAAAAATGGACTCTTCTAGTCCTTCAAGTTTGATACTCTATTTGTACCAACAAAATGAGTATTTCGTTTACTATCAATAGTAAGCCAGCAGTCGCTAATTGTACGAATTCTAAACAAAGAGATAAAAACTTTAATGCGAGGCTTAATATTGCTAGCATTACAGTACATTTTAAAAAGGATAATTTTTTGAAGGCCATGGGGATGCATTTGGCTAAGGCAGGCCTTATAATATCTAAGAAGACGAAGGAGAAAGTTAGTAAGGGGAACACGGAGGTTGCCGTGAGTAAGTTGTAAGGATTATAAAGTAATTTTTCCGTCAGGAGGATGGTTGGCAGTTTGTCTGTTGGTAGGAAGAACATGGTTGTATTGATTAAGATGGCGAAAGGCAATCTTCAAACCGTCTAAGTATTCTCCTGTTAGTGATGAAGCCATCATGCTAACTTCTGGAATGTCTGGAGCATCTGAAGAAGAAGGCTCTACGTGTTATTGGCCAGTACTCGGTGTAGAAGCCATGACAATAAAGTATAAAAGTATCAACAACTAAGAAATAACAAGCAAGATAGGGTATAACTGACCTTGGAAGACGATAGACCTTAAAGAGTTGAAGGATGGGGAAAGCGATGAAGATTTGGGAAGAAATATGCTTTTTAGATCTTGGCAAAGGTAAAAAAGTGAAGATAAAAGGGTTATGCCGGTTTATATAGGAGTTCATTGATGCAATTTTTATGGACACGATTGTGACACGTGTACGGGAAAGTTTAAACGTGGGGTACGAAGTGACACTTTTTACAGCTGCAGGCGCGTGGAGATTCTCAACCATTTAAAGTTAATCATCACAGCGTCAGTAAAATTCGTCTGCATTTAATGCCTGTAATGTCTTCCCCGATACAAATGGGCAATGAAAAGGCTTGTTTTGGAAGAGTTATCAAAAGTTTAACAACTTAATCATTTTTCAAACGCTTAAGTCATTAAACTAGGGGGACTTAATGGTGTATCCTATCGTATACACGCACAAAAGGCATAGTGGTTGCATAAAAGTAGCATCAGGAAGACTGGAAACAGCAGTTTTGTAGAATTATCCATCCAGCGTTCTCCGCTGTACAGGTTGCTCCGTCATGCATAAGCCCTGAAGGCCGCCTAGCGCGTAAGCCCTGGCCGGAGAACGCCACTTTCAGCATAAATTTCGGATCACAAGTAACAGAACGTATCATCAACTGACACGTATCCCCGAATAATCTGGTGGATCTGACACTATAAATAGACCCCTTGGGTCGTCATTTTACACAGTTCAGACATCCTGACAAATTTGAGAGCAGAGACTTCACCTCTCTCTCTAGCACTTTCTCTCACTAGAAGTCATCCGGCTAGCAATTCTACGCTCTACAGACAACAGATTGATGAAGCCACCCCACAAGTTTCTATACTTGTGAACCGGGTCTGCAGGGATTATTTCCCAAGAGCAAACATCAATCGGCAACACTCACCCACCTGAAGCTAGATTACTTCTAGTATCGTGTTGACACACTAAGCCTTACCTCATAAGGAAATATGTGTTAACAAGTGCAGAGTTGAATCATATCCAATCTATATTTAAACTTTGGTCAAGATCTATCCGTTTGAGTTTAGGTAGACAAAGTAACTTTCACTTTAATCATAAACTCGATAGTCGATGTGAAGTACTGATGCGTAATTTCCACTTTTAAAAACGCAATTTCACTCAAAGCTTTCTTCTCCAACAGATCTAAAAAATTTGAACAACAAACCCAGTAAAACAGAGTGTAAACACTCACGAACAAGTAACCAAGATAGAGAATCCCAACCCTAAATGATAAAGGTAAATCCACCACAACTAGAATCAAGGAAAAACTCCAAATCACCTCTACAACTGATAAAGCAAAGTACCACAATTACAGAGATTGAAACGAAGATTTAAGAATCTAAAATCCTAATTGATAAAGATACCACCACAATCAGCAATCTAGAAACACTCCACACCCCTCGATTATAGATGATAAAGATTCCACCACAACTATAAACTCAGAAATGAAGATTTGGGATTTCACCATAATGTTTGATAAAGAAACACCACATATACTGATAAAGAAACCACTCGTAGTCACTGGAATCAAAGATTCTTAAAGACACCGAGATTTTAGTAAATAGATAAGTTCTATCAAACTTGTTCATTTATCATCAACTTAGTTTTGCAATGATAATCAGCCTCTATTTATAGAGGAAACATTAAAGGTAATTCATAATAAGACAAAAACATAAAAAGGAAAAAAGAGACAAAAAGGACAAGCATTTACAAATCAACCAATAAGAATTAAAGACAAAATCTAAAAAAGCATGCCACTTTGTAATGCTCCTTCCATGATAAGAAGTAGCCAATGATATATGAGAATCTTCCTTGGACATCCCAACATTTTAGAATCACCCACACATATGTTAATCACATGTCTTGAAATGGTTTATTGAATTGAAATAGTTTTGAACGTCTTCAAAGTATAAATGCTCGGGGAAGATTGTCAAGATGGTTGGTCATCATCGTTAAAATTTGGCTGGTTTAACCTTAACGTTTCGAGCTGGTTGAGCTTCAACGTCTCGAGCTGGTTGGTCTGAGCATTCAAAGATAGGTGATCATTGTTTCCATAGTTGATTAAGCATCAAAGATTAGTGCTGGTCCAACATTAGTTATAAGAGCTTAGTGAACTAGCTTTCATCATGTTGAGTGCTTAGTTTGTAGATTAAGTGAAACTCATGCTGGTTGAGCTATCACTTTTACGTGCTGGCTCTAAAGCTTCCTTGTGCTGGTAGAACTAACAACTTATGCTGGTTCTTCTTGATGGTTGAACTAACTTCATTTGAAGTTGCCTCTTAAGTAACCTTTAAATTTGAAAGCTAATCCTATGTTCTTTGAGCTGGCTCTTTGTTGATCATTCATGTTGTGCTAGTTCAACTTGTTGCTGGCCCTTCGTTGAGCTGATTCAGTGTTGTGCTGGCTCAACTTGTTGCTGGCCCTTTGTTGAGCTGATTCAACATTGTGCTGGCTCTTCTTTCATGACAGCTCACTCTTGAGATGCACCATTTTCTTAGCCTTTAATGCTGAGTAAACATAACCAGATCAATCCCAAACGAATGAAATTAGTCTCATCCCATTTTAACCAGATCTTCGTTTAAAGCTGTCGTGACATTAATGTAGTGACCCGAACTTTTCCATGTTTATATATATTAATTGAGATTGATATTTACATGATTAAATGTTTCCAACATGTTAAGCAATCAAACTTGTTAAGACTTGATTAATTGAAATATGTTTCATATAGACAATTGACCACCCAAGTTGACCGGTGATTCACGAACGTTAAAACTTGTAAAAACTATATGATGACATATATATGGATATATATATAGTTAACATGATACTATGATAAGTAAACATATCATTAAGTATATTAACAATGAACTACATATGTAAAAACAAGACTACTAACTTAATGATTTTTAAACGAGACATATATGTAACGATTATCGTTGTAAAGATATTTAATGTATATATATCATATTAAGAGATATTCATACATGATAATATCATGATAATATAATAATTTAAAATCTCATTTGATATTATAAACATTGGGTTAACAACATTTAACAAGATCGTTAACCTAAAGGTTTCAAAACAACACTTACATGTAACGACTAACGATGACTTAACGACTCAGTTAAAATGTATATACATGTAGTGTTTTAATATGTATTTATACACTTTTGAAAGACTTCAATACACTTATCAAAATACTTCTACTTAATAAAAATGCTTACAATTACATCCTCGTTCAGTTTCATCAACAATTCTACTCGTATGCACCCGTATTCGTACTCGTACAATACACAGCTTTTAGATGTATGTACTATTGGTATATACACTCCAATGATCAGCTCTTAGCAGCCCATGTGAGTCACCTAACACATGTGGGAACCATAATTTGGCAACTAGCATGAAATATCTCATAAAATTACAAAAATATGAGTAATCATTCATGACTTATTTACATGAAAACAAAATTACATATCCTTTATATCTAATCCATACACCAACGACCAAAAACACCTACAAACACTTTCATTCTTCAATTTTCTTCATCTAATTGATCTCTCTCAAGTTCTATCTTCAAGTTCTAAGTGTTCTTCATAAATTCCAAAAGTTCTAGTTTCATAAAATCAAGAATACTTTCAAGTTTGCTAGCTCACTTCCAATCTTGTAAGGTGATCATCCAACCTCAAGAAATCTTTGTTTCTTACAGTAGGTTATCATTCTAATACAAGGTAATAATCATATTCAAACTTTGGTTCAATTTCTATAACTATAACAATCTTATTTCAAGTGATGATCTTACTTGAACTTGTTTTCGTGTCATGATTCTGCTTCAAGAACTTCGAGCCATCCAAGGATCCATTGAAGCTAGATCCATTTTTCTCTTTTCCAGTAGGTTTATCCAAGGAACTTAAGGTAGTAATGATGTTCATAACATCATTCGATTCATACATATAAAGCTATCTTATTCGAAGGTTTAAACTTGTAATCACTAGAACATAGTTTAGTTAATCCTAAACTTGTTCGCAAACAAAAGTTAATCCTTCTAACTTGACTTTTAAAATCAACTAAACACATGTTCTATATCTATATGATATGCTAACTTAATGATTTAAAACCTGGAAAGACGAAAAACACCGTAAAACCGGATTTACGCCGTCGTAGTAACACCGCGGGCTGTTTTGGGTTAGTTAATTAAAAACTATGATAAACTTTGATTTTAAAGTTGTTATTCTGAGAAAATGATTTTTATTATGAACATGAAACTATATCCAAAAATTATGATTAAACTCAAAGTGGAAGTATGTTTTCTAAAATGGTCATCTAGACGTCGTTCTTTCGACTGAAATGACTACCTTTACAAAAACGACTTGTAACTTATTTTTCCGACTACAAACCTATACTTTTCTGTTTAGATTCATAAAATAGAGTTCAATATGAAACTATAGCAATTTGATTCACTCAAAACGGATTTAAAATGAAGAAGTTATGGGTAAAACAAGATTGGATAATTTTTCTCATTTTAGCTACGTGAAAATTGGTAACAAATCTATTCCAACCATAACTTAATCAACTTGTATTGTATATTATGTAATCTTGAGATACCATAGACACGTATACAATGTTTCGACCTATCATGTCGACACATCTATATATATTTCGGAACAACCATAGACACTCTATATGTGAATGTTGGAGTTAGCTATACAGGGTTGAGGTTGATTCCAAAATATATATAGTTTGAGTTGTGATCAATACTGAGATACGTATACACTGGGTCGTGGATTGATTCAAGATAATATTTATCGATTTATTGCTGTACATCTAACTGTGGACAACTAGTTGTAGGTTACTAACGAGGACAGCTGACTTAATAAACTTAAAACATCAAAATATATTAAAAGTGTTGTAAATATATTTTGAACATACTTTGATATATATGTATATATTGTTATAGGTTCGTGAATCAACCAGTGGCCAAGTCTTACTTCCCGACGAAGTAAAAATCTGTGAAAGTGAGTTATAGTCCCACTTTTAAAATCTAATATTTTTGGGATGAGAATACATGCAGGTTTTATAAATGATTTACAAAATAGACACAAGTACGTGAAACTACATTCTATGGTTGAATTATCGAAATCGAATATGCCCCTTTTTATTAAGTCTGGTAATCTAAGAATTAGGGAACAGACACCCTAATTGACGCGAACTCTAAAGATAGATCTATTGGGCCTAACAAACCCCATCCAAAGTACCGGATGCTTTAGTACTTCGAAATTTATATCATATCCGAAGGGTGTCCCGGAATGATGGGGATATTCTTATATATGCATCTTGTTAATGTCGGTTACCAGGTGTTCACCATATGAATGATTTTTATCTCTATGTATGGGATGTGTATTGAAATATGAAATCTTGTGGTCTATTGTTACGATTTGATATATATAGGTTAAACCTATAACTCACCAACATTTTTGTTGACGTTTAAAGCATGTTTATTCTCAGGTGAATATTAAGAGCTTCCGCTGTTGCATACTAAAATAAGGGCAAGATTTGGAGTCCATGTTTGTATGATATTGTGTAAAAACTGCATTCAAGAAACTGATTTCGATGTAACATATTTGTATTGTAAACCATTATGTAATGGTCGTGTGTAAACAGGATATTTTAGATTATCATTATTTGATAATCTACGTAAAGCTTTTTAAACCTTTATTTATGAAATAAAGGTTATGGTTTGTTTTAAAAATGAATGCAGTCTTTGGAAAAACGTCTCATATAGAGGTCAAAACCTCGCAACGAAATCAATTAATATGGAACGTTTTTAATCAATAAGAACGGGACATTTCAGTTGGTATCAGAGCGTTGGTCTTAGAGAACCAGAATTTTGCATTAGTGTGTCTTATCGAGTTTGTTAGGATGCATTAGTGAGTCTGGACTTCAACCGTGTTTACTTGAAAAATGATTTCTTAACAAATTTTGTTGGAAACTATATATTTTTAACATGTGAATATTATGTGATATATTAATCTCTTAACGCGTTTGATATTATGTGATAGATGTCTACCTCTAGAACAAGTCCCATTGACTCACCTAATAATAATGAAGAGTCAAATGTAAATTGGAATGATTTGTGGACTGATTCACAAGTTCCCGAAGAGGAACCGGAAGAAGAGTCGGAACCGGAAGAAGAATCGGAACCGGAAGAAGAATCGGAACCGGATGAAGAAATAGAACCGGTGGGGGAAATAATAAAACGGTTAAGTAAAAGAAAATCCTCAACCAACCGACCAAAGTTAATTATGGTCAATGGTGTTTCCGCCAAGGAAGCAAAATATTGGGAGGATTACCAATTCTCCGATGAATCGGATTCCGACGAGAATTCCGATGATGTTATAGAAATTACCCCAACTGAATTTAAAAAGGCAAAAGAAAATAATAAGGGAAAGGGCATAAAAATAGAGAAATCTAATTCCAACCCCGATGAACTTTATATGTATCGTCAACCCCCGAAGTCCTTAAGTTGTAACAATGACCCGGGAACCTCTAAACCACCAGGTTTTTCTAAACCAATGTGGACAACGACGGCTCGTATTAGGGGAACATCATATATCCCTAGAAACTTGGCAAAACGAACCAAAATCGAAGAAGAAGAAACGAGCGAGTCGGAATAAGATAGTTGTATTCGTGTGGTGTAATATATGTAATATAGTGTTCTTATGCTTTATGATATATGTAAAAATTGCTTGTATTAATAAGTATTTTTTTTATGAATCTAACTCTTGTCTATTTTACAGTTTAAAAACACAAAATGGATAGACAACCCAATATTTTAAGAGACCTACCCGGAGACATGATTGATGAAATCTTGTCTAGAGTCGGCCAGAATTCTTCGGCACAACTATTTAAGGCGAGATCAGTTTGTAAGACATTCGAAGAACGTTCCAAGAATGTCTTGGTTTATAAGAGACTTTCGTTTGAAAGATGGGGGATATCACATTGGGAAACCCATAAGTTACGATGTGTTTACTTTGACGCATATATTGCGGGGAACCCAAATGCTATTTTACGCAACGGGTTAAGAAATTATTTTGACTCAATATATCCGAATATTGGACTTCGTGATTTAGAAAAAGCGGCTAACATGCAACATAAAGAAGCATGTTATGCTTACGGATTAGTAATGTTCGCTTCTCACCAAAGTGAGAACAAGAACATCGGGCTACAACTATTAAACAAAACGTTTCCACAAGTGACGGAGTCGGTAATTGGGGTAAGAAATGAGGTTTTTAGATTGTTACGGGACTGTTGGACATTACGTAACCCTCGTCCCTTTGACGACGTTACAACACGCTGTCTTATCAACGGCCATAACGGTTATGTTGCACAAGACCAAGGATGGGAAGTAGTCCTAGTAAAACCAGAATGCATGACTTGTTTCTGGACGTATGAATTACGTGTCTTTATTGCCTTTGCTGAACGACTTGTGTACTAGCTAGAATTATCTTCACAACTATCTTGTATCAAAGTTATTGTGTGCTATATTTCATGCTTTATGTAAAATAAGTGGTATTGTAAGTTTGTAAAATATTGTATAAAAGTTTGAACGCGAAATATTATTATAATCAGTTTTTCATATAGAATTGTAGTAGTTGAATTGTATATTAGCTACTAAGTATGAACTTAACGGGTAGGTACTACCCGAATTTAAACTTATAAAACGCTAATATGAAGAAAAAGCTTTTATAAATGAGTTCATATTATGCTACGAAATACTATTAACTACTCTTAATATTCTGTATGATTAACTTGTTCCATTTAACTATTTTGAAGGAAATGGCACCGACTACTCGACACACCGTGAATATGAATGAAGAGGAATTCCGTACTTTTCTAGCTTCAAACATAGCCGCAGTACAGGCTGCGCTACATACCAACAATAACCTTGGATCTAGCAGTACAGGAAATCGTGTAGGATGCACCTACAAAGAATTCACTACCTGCAAACCTTTGGAATTTGATGGAACCGAAGGACCGATCGGATTGAAACGGTGGACCGAGAAGGTCGAATCGGTGTTTGCCATAAGTAAGTGTACTGAAGAGGACAAAGTAAAGTACGCTACGCATACCTTCACAGGTTCTGCGTTAACATGGTGGAATACCTATCTAGAGCAAGTGGGACAAGACGATGCGTACGCACTACCGTGGTCAGCATTCAAGCACTTGATGAACGAGAAGTACCGTCCCAGAACCGAGGTCAATAAGCTCAAGACAGAACTTAGAGGGTTACGAACCCAAGGATTTGATATTACCACGTACGAAAGACGATTCACAGAATTGTGCCTATTGTGTCCGGGAGCATTCGAAGATGAGGAAGAGAAGATCGACGCGTTTGTGAAAGGATTACCGGAAAGAATCCAAGAAGATATAAGTTCACACGAGCCCGCCTCCATACAACAGGCATGTAGAATGGCTCACAAACTCGTGAACCAAATTGAAGAAAGAATTAAAGAACAGACTGCTGAAGAGGCCAATGTGAAGCAAGTCAAAAGAAAGTGGGAGGAAAACGGTGATAAGAATCACCAATACAACAACAACAGCAATTACAACAATAATCGCAACAATTATCCCAACAATCGCAACATCAATCGCAACTACAACAAACGGCCCAACAACAACAACAACAACAACAACAACAACAACAACAGCAACTACAACAATCATCCCAACAACAATAATAACCGCAACAACAACAACAATCAGAAGCAGCTATGCCAAAGGTGTGAAAAGAATCACTCGGGGTTCTGCACCAAATTTTGCAACAAGTGTAAAAGAAATGGTCATAGCGCGGCAAAGTGTGAGGTCTACGGACCAGGGGTTAATAGAACGAAAGGAACAAATGGTGTCGGAACGAGTAATGGCGGAGCAAGTAGTGTCGGAGCAAGTTATGCCAATGTAGTTTGTTATAAATGTGGAAAACCGGGCCACATTATTAGAAATTGCCCGAACCAGGAGAACACGAATGGACAAGGCCGTGGAAGAGTTTTCAATATTAATGCGGCAGAGGCACAGGAAGACCCGGAGCTTGTTACGGGTACGTTTCTTATTGACAATAAATCTGCTTACGTTTTATTTGATTCGGGTGCGGATAGAAGCTATATGAGTAGAGATTTTTGTGCTAAATTAAGTTGTCCATTGACGCCTTTGGATAGTAAATTTTTACTCGAATTAGCAAATGGTAAATTAATTTCAGCAGATAATATATGTCGGAATCGAGAAATTAAACTGGTTAGCGAAACATTTAAGATTGATTTGATACCAGTAGAGTTAGGGAGTTTTGATGTGATAATCGGTATGGACTGGTTGAAAGAAGTAAAAGCGGAGATCGTTTGTTACAAAAATGCAATTCGCATTATACGAGAAAAAGGAAAACCCTTAATGGTGTACGGAGAAAAGGGCAACACGAAGCTACATCTTATTAGTAATTTGAAGGCACAAAAACTAATAAGAAAAGGTTGCTATGCTGTTCTAGCACACGTCGAGAAAGTACAAACTGAAGAAAAGAGCATCAATGATGTTCCCGTCGCAAAAGAATTTCCCGATGTATTTCCGAAAGAATTACCGGGATTACCCCCACATCGATCCGTTGAATTTCAAATAGATCTTGTACCAGGAGCTGCACCAATAGCTCGTGCTCCTTACAGACTCGCACCCAGCGAGATGAAAGAACTACAAAGCCAATTACAAGAACTTTTAGAGCGTGGTTTCATTCGACCAAGCACATCACCGTGGGGAGCTCCTGTTTTGTTTGTCAAGAAGAAAGATGGTACATTCAGGTTGTGTATCGACTACCGAGAGTTGAACAAACTTACCATCAAGAACCGCTACCCACTACCGAGAATCGATGACTTATTTGATCAACTACAAGGCTCGTCTGTTTATTCAAAGATTGACTTACGTTCCGGGTATCATCAAATGCGGGTGAAAGAAGATGATATTCCAAAGACTGCTTTCAGAACACGTTACGGTCATTACGAGTTTATGGTCATGCCGTTTGGTTTAACTAATGCACCAGCTGTGTTCATGGACCTTATGAACCGAGTGTGTGGACCATACCTTGACAAGTTTGTCATTGTTTTCATTGATGACATACTTATTTACTCAAAGAATGACCAAGAACACGGTGAACATTTGAGAAAGGTGTTAGAAGTATTGAGGAAGGAAGAATTGTACGCTAAGTTTTCAAAGTGTGCATTTTGGTTGGAAGAAGTTCAATTCCTCGGTCACATAGTGAACAAAGAAGGTATTAAGGTGGATCCGGCAAAGATAGAAACTGTTGAAAAGTGGGAAACCCCAAAAACTCCGAAACACATACGCCAGTTTTTAGGACTAGCTGGTTACTACAGAAGGTTCATCCAAGACTTTTCCAGAATAGCAAAACCCTTGACTGCATTAACGCATAAAGGGAAGAAATTTGAATGGAATGATGAACAAGAGAAAGCGTTTCAGTTATTGAAGAAAAAGCTAACTACGGCACCTATATTGTCATTGCCTGAAGGGAATGATGATTTTGTGATTTATTGTGATGCATCAAAGCAAGGTCTCGGTTGTGTATTAATGCAACGAACGAAGGTGATTGCTTATGCGTCTAGACAATTGAAGATTCACGAACAAAATTATACAACGCATGATTTGGAATTAGGCGCGGTTGTTTTTGCATTAAAGACTTGGAGGCACTACTTATATGGGGTCAAAAGTATTATATATACCGACCACAAAAGTCTTCAACACATATTTAATCAGAAACAACTGAATATGAGGCAGCGTAGGTGGATTGAATTATTGAATGATTACGACTTTGAGATTCGTTACCACCCGGGGAAGGCAAATGTGGTAGCCGATTCCTTGAGCAGGAAGGACAGAGAACCCATTCGAGTAAAATCTATGAATATAATGATTCATAATAACATTACTACTCAAATAAAGGAGGCGCAACAAGGAGTTTTAAAAGAGGGAAATTTAAAGGATGAAATACCCAAAGGATCGGAGAAGCATCTTAATATTCGGGAAGACGGAACCCGGTATAGGGCTGAAAGGATTTGGGTACCAAAATTTGGAGATATGAGAGAAATGGTACTTAGAGAAGCTCATAAAACCAGATACTCAATACATCCTGGAACGGGGAAGATGTACAAGGATCTCAAGAAACATTTTTGGTGGCCGGGTATGAAAGCTGATGTTGCTAAATACGTAGGAGAATGTTTGACGTGTTCTAAGGTCAAAGCTGAGCATCAGAAACCATCAGGTCTACTTCAACAACCCGAAATCCCGGAATGGAAATGGGAAAACATTACCATGGATTTCATCACTAAATTGCCAAGGACTGCAAGTGGTTTTGATACTATTTGGGTAATAGTTGATCGTCTCACCAAATCAGCACACTTCTTGCCAATAAGAGAAGATGACAAGATGGAGAAGTTAGCACGACTGTATTTGAAGGAAGTCATCTCCAGACATGGAATACCAATCTCTATTATCTCTGATAGGGATGGCAGATTTATTTCAAGATTCTGGCAGACATTACAGCAAGCATTAGGAACTCGTCTAGACATGAGTACTGCCTATCATCCACAAACTGATGGGCAGAGCGAAAGGACGATACAAACGCTTGAAGACATGCTACGAGCATGTGTTATTGATTTCGAAAACAGTTGGGATCGACATCTACCGTTAGCAGAATTTTCCTACAACAACAGCTACCATTCAAGCATTGAGATGGCGCCGTTTGAAGCACTTTATGGTAGAAAGTGCAGGTCTCCGATTTGTTGGAGTGAAGTGGGGGATAGACAGATTACGGGTCCGGAGATTATACAAGAAACTACCGAGAAGATCATCCAAATTCAACAACGGTTGAAAACCGCCCAAAGTCGACAAAAGAGCTACGCTGACATTAAAAGAAAAGATATAGAATTTGAAATTGGAGATATGGTCATGCTTAAAGTTGCACCTTGGAAAGGCGTTGTTCGATTTGGTAAACGAGGGAAATTAAATCCAAGGTATATTGGACCATTCAAGATTATTGATCGTGTCGGACCAGTAGCTTACCGACTAGAGTTACCTCAACAACTCGCGGCTGTACATAACACTTTCCACGTCTCGAATTTAAAGAAATGTTTTGCTAAAGAAGATCTCACTATTCCGTTAGATGAAATCCAAATCAACGAAAAACTTCAATTCATCGAAGAACCCGTCGAAATAATGGATCGTGAGGTTAAAAGACTTAAGCAAAACAAGATACCAATTGTTAAGGTTCGATGGAATGCTCGTAGAGGACCCGAGTTCACCTGGGAGTGTGAAGATCAGATGAAGAAGAAATACCCGCATCTATTTCCAGAAGATTCGTCAACACCTTCAACAGCTTAAAATTTCGGGACGAAATTTATTTAACGGATAGGTACTGTAGTGACCCGAACTTTTCCATGTTTATATATATTAATTGAGATTGATATTTACATGATTAAATGTTTCCAACATGTTAAGCAATCAAACTTGTTAAGACTTGATTAATTGAAATATGTTTCATATAGACAATTGACCACCCAAGTTGACCGGTGATTCACGAACGTTAAAACTTGTAAAAACTATATGATGACATATATATGGATATATATATAGTTAACATGATACTATGATAAGTAAACATATCATTAAGTATATTAACAATGAACTACATATGTAAAAACAAGACTACTAACTTAATGATTTTTAAACGAGACATATATGTAACGATTATCGTTGTAAAGATATTTAATGTATATATATCATATTAAGAGATATTCATACATGATAATATCATGATAATATAATAATTTAAAATCTCATTTGATATTATAAACATTGGGTTAACAACATTTAACAAGATCGTTAACCTAAAGGTTTCAAAACAACACTTACATGTAACGACTAACGATGACTTAACGACTCAGTTAAAATGTATATACATGTAGTGTTTTAATATGTATTTATACACTTTTGAAAGACTTCAATACACTTATCAAAATACTTCTACTTAATAAAAATGCTTACAATTACATCCTCGTTCAGTTTCATCAACAATTCTACTCGTATGCACCCGTATTCGTACTCGTACAATACACAGCTTTTAGATGTATGTACTATTGGTATATACACTCCAATGATCAGCTCTTAGCAGCCCATGTGAGTCACCTAACACATGTGGGAACCATCATTTGGCAACTAGCATGAAATATCTCATAAAATTACAAAAATATGAGTAATCATTCATGACTTATTTACATGAAAACAAAATTACATATCCTTTATATCTAATCCATACACCAAAAACCAAAAACACCTACAAACACTTTCATTCTTCAATTTTCTTCATCTAATTGATCTCTCTCAAGTTCTATCTTCAAGTTCTAAGTGTTCTTCATAAATTCCAAAAGTTCTAGTTTCATAAAATCAAGAATACTTTCAAGTTTGCTAGCTCACTTCCAATCTTGTAAGGTGATCATCCAACCTCAAGAAATCTTTGTTTCTTACAGTAGGTTATCATTCTAATACAAGGTAATAATCATATTCAAACTTTGGTTCAATTTCTATAACTATAACAATCTTATTTCAAGTGATGATCTTACTTGAACTTGTTTTCGTGTCATGATTCTGCTTCAAGAACTTCGAGCCATCCAAGGATCCATTGAAGCTAGATCCATTTTTCTCTTTTCCAGTAGGTTTATCCAAGGAACTTAAGGTAGTAATGATGTTCATAACATCATTCGATTCATACATATAAAGCTATCTTATTCGAAGGTTTAAACTTGTAATCACTAGAACATAGTTTAGTTAATCCTAAACTTGTTCGCAAACAAAAGTTAATCCTTCTAACTTGACTTTTAAAATCAACTAAACACATGTTCTATATCTATATGATATGCTAACTTAATGATTTAAAACCTGGAAACACGAAAAACACCGTAAAACCGGATTTACGCCGTCGTAGTAACACCGCGGGCTGTTTTGGGTTAGTTAATTAAAAACTATGATAAACTTTGATTTTAAAGTTGTTATTCTGAGAAAATGATTTTTATTATGAACATGAAACTATATCCAAAAATTATGATTAAACTCAAAGTGGAAGTATGTTTTCTAAAATGGTCATCTAGACGTCGTTCTTTCGACTGAAATGACTACCTTTACAAAAACGACTTGTAACTTATTTTTCCGACTACAAACCTATACTTTTCTGTTTAGATTCATAAAATAGAGTTCAATATGAAACTATAGCAATTTGATTCACTCAAAACGGATTTAAAATGAAGAAGTTATGGGTAAAACAAGATTGGATAATTTTTCTCATTTTAGCTACGTGAAAATTGGTAACAAATCTATTCCAACCATAACTTAATCAACTTGTATTGTATATTATGTAATCTTGAGATACCATAGACACGTATACAATGTTTCGACCTATCATGTCGACACATCTATATATATTTCGGAACAACCATAGACACTCTATATGTGAATGTTGGAGTTAGCTATACAGGGTTGAGGTTGATTCCAAAATATATATAGTTTGAGTTGTGATCAATACTGAGATACGTATACACTGGGTCGTGGATTGATTCAAGATAATATTTATCGATTTATTTCTGTACATCTAACTGTGGACAACTAGTTGTAGGTTACTAACGAGGACAGCTGACTTAATAAACTTAAAACATCAAAATATATTAAAAGTGTTGTAAATATATTTTGAACATACTTTGATATATATGTATATATTGTTATAGGTTCGTGAATCAACCAGTGGCCAAGTCTTACTTCCCGACGAAGTAAAAATCTGTGAAAGTGAGTTATAGTCCCACTTTTAAAATCTAATATTTTTGGGATGAGAATACATGCAGGTTTTATAAATGATTTACAAAATAGACACAAGTACGTGAAACTACATTCTATGGTTGAATTATCGAAATCGAATATGCCCCTTTTTATTAAGTCTGGTAATCTAAGAATTAGGGAACAGACACCCTAATTGACGCGAACTCTAAAGATAGATCTATTGGGCCTAACAAACCCCATCCAAAGTACCGGATGCTTTAGTACTTCGAAATTTATATCATATCCGAAGGGTGTCCCGGAATGATGGGGATATTCTTATATATGCATCTTGTTAATGTCGGTTACCAGGTGTTCACCATATGAATGATTTTTATCTCTATGTATGGGATGTGTATTGAAATATGAAATCTTGTGGTCTATTGTTACGATTTGATATATATAGGTTAAACCTATAACTCACCAACATTTTTGTTGACGTTTAAAGCATGTTTATTCTCAGGTGAATATTAAGAGCTTCCGCTGTTGCATACTAAAATAAGGGCAAGATTTGGAGTCCATGTTTGTATGATATTGTGTAAAAACTGCATTCAAGAAACTGATTTCGATGTAACATATTTGTATTGTAAACCATTATGTAATGGTCGTGTGTAAACAGGATATTTTAGATTATCATTATTTGATAATCTACGTAAAGCTTTTTAAACCTTTATTTATGAAATAAAGGTTATGGTTTGTTTTAAAAATGAATGCAGTCTTTGGAAAAACGTCTCATATAGAGGTCAAAACCTCGCAACGAAATCAATTAATATGGAACGTTTTTAATCAATAAGAACGGGACATTTCAATTAATTTGTAACAACCCGTGCTGGTGTATCCTCTGAGCTGGTTAGCCATCGAAAACTTCAAACTTTATTCTTGCAAAATAAATACTAAAACATCCATTCAAGCTGAGTAGATTATATATAAATCAAAACTCAAACGGAAAGGACTCCAAAACACTTAGTTCATCATTCTGGTGGACGCCAAAGCCGCCCACATGGAATATGAAGCTTAGCATGCTGACCTGATTATTGTAAGCTAGCCTTCGGACATTTGCTGAGTAAAGAGCTGACTTCAAAGATGGTTCTTCTACACATCAGAATCTAAATGCATTACTAGCTGATGTGCTCATGAAATGACCTATTAAAATTGAATATTCTTGGAAATTAAACATGAACTGATTTGTGTTCAATATTAACCCAAGTTTATCAATTAGAAAATTGAAGCTCGTGGTCGCACCCGCATCAAGAACAAATAGTTATAGGCATTTAATTATTGACTTTAAACCTAAGCACACACACTAAATCTTAAATTCCTAATTGATTCATAAGTATAATTCATTTATGCATTAAGTGTAACAATTAAGCGCATATGTTAATGACTACGAGTTAGGTATTTTAAGATTACTTACATAAACCAACATTCATCCATTGTTCAATTAATTGAGCAGGAAACATATATTGATCTTTTAATTGTAACGCAAATAACATGCATTGATCAATTAGTTATTAAGCAAAAATCATGTTCTTATAATATTAGGTTATAGCCGCATATGATTTAGCTTATTAAGTATCATGCAATTTTCTTGTTGTTTCGAATCTCCTAATCATGTATTCATGTAAGAATATAGATTAACACACTTAGATCCATATTTATGTTTGATAAAACCATGTTCTTATTAATGTGTTAGACAAATATCATTGTATGGCTTTATCTTGGTTTAGCATGTCTTTATTAAAGTACTTTTACTTGAGATGGATTGATTTCAGTAAATCATTAAAGACACGATTTGGAATTGTTATAAGTGATCAAACCATATCATATGTTTTAGAACATAGTTCCATATGATTTGATCTTAGGATAAGTATTTATTTAAGCATGTATACTTGTAACAACTGTGCTAGACATATTATCTAATCATGTCAGTTCCTAAACATATAACAGTTAAGTTCACATGGAAATTTCTAATCATAAGCAACTAATCATGTTAATGTGTAATCGTATATCATGTTAATCATATAGTAGCTAATCATGACAATGTATAATAGCAACTAAGCATGGAAATATCTAATCAATTATGATATTTAAGCACATTGCATTTAATAGCTAATCACATAAATGTACAAGTGTATAATGATGTACAACTCATGTTTTGAAAGGAGCTTATCCTAATTGGGATTTGAAGACCATTCATAATTATGTTCAAATATGAATTAGATTGAAACTTGTCAAGTATCTTTTGTAAACTCATGTAATGTGAATTAGATGAAGTTTCAACCATTAATATTGTCAAACTGTTTTAGGTAAATCAGTTTGTTAAGCATATTTTGACTAGCCAAAGCTTCGGTCGATATGCAACTTAGCCGTGATGTTGACCGTACATTTCTTAATCAGTTTAGAGTTACGAATGTGAGTATAAAGAATGAACGGTTACTCTTTGTTAACACGACACATTTAGATTTAAACATTATGTGTTTTGGTCAGTTTGTGAACTTGCGTTTTTACTTTAACATTACTTGTCATTGCTCATGATTATTGCCATAGATTAACGTTTGAATATTGACGTTGGATCTTAAACCAACACAGTAGAATAAGAAACTTTTTCGATTGAAGGTTGACGATGTTGTTAATAAGCCAGTCACAAAGACGCAGAAAGATAAAATGGTTGTTGGGTAGGTTGTGTTAATTTTGTTGGGTTATTTGTCATTATTCAGTTAGTTTTGGGATCCTTTATATTAGCTCTTATATTTGTCAATGTTTCAGGTTCGTTTTCGTGATCCAGTTGTCCAAGGCTCTATTTTAGTTAGCTTTTGCTCTTAGTTTTAGTGATATGGTTTGTTTACTGCTTTTGAGCTTTGTGTGCTTTTGATTAGTCTGTATCTTTGTTCGTCTTTTTCATCTATTGATGAAAACGCTTTGTATTAATGTTATAGTCATTTTAGCCAAAAAAAAAATAATTAATACTTCATTGAGAGTGACATGGTTATATTGGTTACAACTTGATTCATGGTTGATTGATAGAAATTTGTTATAAAAGTCAATATTGGATGCTAATTTTATTATTATTATAGATATTGTATAGTAGATTTTTTTGAATATAAATATGTGTGTTATGAGTTCATAATTCAAACACTTCAAACATATATAAAACACATACTTCTCTCATATTCTCTCTATATACTTATTAGTCTACAGTCAAGAACTAGGCCACTAAAGGTAGTTATAAGCCTACTGAATTATAACACGTTATCAGCACGAAGTGCTCCGTATAATCAAGGTTTATCTAAGCAAGCACACGTCACTAATCAAGGTAAGAAATTGTTTAACTTTTATTAACTTCACTAACATTTATATTTATGTTATTTAAGTTATATATGGTCGGTTATACCGCCTGAATTATATTTCTGTAATCTAACTTTTATTAACTTCACTAACATTTATATTTATGTTATTTATGTTATTTAAGTTATATATGGTCGGTTATACCGCCTGAATTATATTTCTGTAATCTAACTTTTATTAACTTCACTAACATTTATATTTATGTTATTTAAGTTATATATGGTCGATTATACCGCCTGAATTATATTTTTGTAATCTAACTTTTAAACACTTCACTAACATTTATATTTATGTTATTTAAGTTATATATGGTCGGTTATACCGCCTGAATTATATTTTGTGTAATCTAACTCTTATTAACTTCACTAACATTTATATTTATGTTATCTAACATTTATGATTACTTATGCAATTAATCATTATTTATTTCATGCATACTAATGTTTATTCTTAAATTTATTATTTATGCATAATATGTTTATTCTCTTAATCTTCGTATTTATACTAAATGTATTTATACTAAATGTATTTTATAGTAATCATATTTATACTAATAAAATTCTTTTATTAAAATTATTTTAATACAACGGCAACATAACGATCGTTAACATTAATTAACGACGTTACAACGGTCATATATACATAATGGTTGTTAACGTCGATTGACGACGTTACAACGACTATATTTTTCAAATATAAATTAAACATCCCCGTTTTCACATTTTCACAAATCAATCTTCATTTTCTCAAATTACTACTCTCCAAATTTTTTTATTAAAAGATGATTAACTCAAGGATGATTTTTCCTACTGTATTGGTCATAATAGCTATCATCCTTGTTGCTTGTACACCACTAGATGAACCTATATTCTATCCTTCCCTTATGGTTTTATTATTTGTAATCATATCATTATTCCTTTGTTTGCTACTTATGAATCTAAACTAATTCTAATTTCATGTTGTTATTTGTCTATGAAAAAAAATTGATTATGATTATGATTATGATTATGATTTATGTTGTTCATCTTTCTGAAAATAGAAAATGTCAAACTTATCAAAGCTTGAGTTTGATGCCTTAGATGTATCGGGAACAAACTACACATCATGGGTTATGGACGTAGAAATAAATCTTGGATTATTGGGTATTCTAGAAACTTTAAAAGAAAACAATACTTGTTCCGATCAAGATAAATTAAAATCAATTGCTTTTATTCGCAAACATATTGATACCACCTTAAAACATATGTTTCTCACTATCAAAGATCCACATGTTTTATGGGAAAGTATCAAGAGTATATTCGATAATCAAAAGGAAATATTACTCCCAGCTGCGAGGGAAGAATGGAGAAATCTAAGGTTCCAAGATTTCAAAAAGGTAAGTGAATACAGCTCGGCCATGTTCAAGATCCGTTCAAAGCTTCAATTCTGTGGTCAAGAAATAAGTGATGCTGATATGATGGAGAAAACTTTCTCCACAATGCATTCTGCAAACATAACTGTGCAAGAAAATTTAAGATTGTAGAATTATAAAACTTTTTCCAAACTTCAAACATATATAAAAAACATACTTCTCTCATATTCTCTCTATATACTTATTAGTCTACAGTCAAGAACTAGGCCACTAAAGGTAGTTATAAGCCTACTGAATTATAACACGTTACGTAAACTCACCGGCATTATCTAGTCTCACCCTTTTAATAGTATAATCAGTGAAATGTGCTCTCAATTTAATAATTTGAGCAAGAAATTTTGCAAATGCCATATTTCGACTTGATAATAGACAAACATGAGACCATCTACTAGATGCGTCTATTAGAACCATAAAATATCTAAGTGGTCCACATGGTGGATGAATTGGTCCACATATATCACATTGAATTCTTTCAAGAAATATTGGTGATTCTTTTTCAACCTTAAGAGGTGATGGTCTTATTATCAACTTTCCAAGTGAGCATGATGTACATGGAATAAGTGCATCATGAGGGATCCTTTGATCCGCCAATGGATGTCCATGTGTATTTTGTATTATTCTTTTCATCATTGTTGATCCTGGGTGGCCTAATCTCTCATGCCACAAATTGATCATTACAGGATCACATGATTTTTCTTTAACTACCACATTTACTTCAGGTACATTTATATGTGTATAATGTAAACCAGAAAAGTCTTGGTAGTTTTTCAATTACACGATTCTTATCAGTGATACTTAAATATTTTTCATTTTCTGTTGTCACTGACTGATAATCATATCCATTTTGGTATATGTCAGAGAAACTTAACAAATTTCTCTTTGACATGGGAGAAAATAAGGCATTATTTATCAGAAAATTCGTACCATTTGGTAACATGAATTTTGCCTTTCCCATTCCTTTTATTAAGTCCACAGGACCTGATATAGTATGTATAGTTCCTTCCATTGCTTTCAAGTCTGTGAAATATTTTTTAAATTTGAGTATAGTGTGAGTGGCACCACTGTCTACAATACAAATATCTCCACCATTTGACTGATTTTTTACTCCAGCAATATACATCATGAACTTAAAAAAAATATGAGAAACAAATAATGAGTACATAATTCATCAATATATTACATTCAAAACATGTTACAAACGATAGCACATAATAAGGAAATATGTAGTAAACTACATATGGTGTAGATTGAAAATCTACAACCATTTATTTAACGGGAACATATAATAGGATATCTATATATATAGATATTAGAAATTTATTCATTAAAGTAGTCACAAGTTGGCTCGGTGATTTTTATATCAAGGTCATCCACAAGATTTGCTTCTTTTTGTTTTTCCTTTAGGGATTCTTGATACCGATTAACAGAATGCTAATTTGTTCGGCAGTTTTTAGACCAGTGGCCAATTTTACCACATCGGTAACAAGAATCTTCAACATTCTTTGAAGAGCCTTCTTCAACATTGTGATTTGTGAGATTGTATGGTGTTTGGATTTTATAATTTTGTGGATTATTATTTCTTTGTCCACGACCACGACCACCAAGACCACGACCACCACCACGACCATTACCATAAGGGTGATTTCGAACATAGTTATGATTTTTATTATTGTTATGGTAATTTCCATGATGATGGTTTTGGCCAATATGGCCACTACCTTGTCCACGCCCTCGTCCATGTGCATTTTTTCTTTTATTATTAATAGCATTAGCTTCAGGAAATGCTAGCGCACCGGTAGGACGAGATTCTTGATTTTTTATCAGTAATTATTTATTAACTTCTGCAACTAAGAGATAAGTTTTCAGATCTATCATTCTCACACCTAAAGATGTGAAACCTGTGGGATATAGATGGGTTTTTGTGCGAAAAAGAAATGAGAAAAATGAAGTTACAAGGTATAAAGCTAGACTTGTAGCTCAAGGTTTTTCTCAAAGACCAGGAATTGATTATGAGGAAACTTATTCTCCTGTTATGGATGCAATTACTTTTAGATACTTAATCAGCCTGGCAGTTTCTAAAAATTTAGAAATGCATCTCATGGATGTTGTGACTGCTTATCTTTATGGATCATTTGATAGTCATATATATATATATATATATATATATATATATATATATATATATATATATATATATATATATATATATATATATATATATATATATATATATATATATATATATATATATATATATATATATGAAGATACCTGAAGGATTTAAGGTATCAGAAGCAACCAATGCAAAATCCAAAGAAATGTACTCAATCAAGTTACAAAGGTCTTTATATGGGTTGAAACAATCGGGTCGCATGTGGTATAAACGATTAAGTGATTACTTGATAAGCAAAGGGTATACCAATAATCTTATTTGCCCATGTGTTTTCATTAAGAAAACAACATCCGGATATGTGATCATAGCTGTTTATGTTGATGATCTTAATATCATAGGTACAAATAAAGAGATCCATGAAGCCATTCAACTTCTAAAGAAAGAATTTGAAATGAAAGATCTCGGAAAAACCAAGTATTGCCTTGGTTTACAAATTGAACATATGCCTAATGGTTTACTTGTACATCAAACAACATATACTGAAAAGATTTTAAAACGTTTTAATATGGACAAGGCAAAACCATTAAGTACTCCTATGATTATTAGATCACTTAATGTTGACACTGATCCATTTCGTCCCTGTGAAGATCATGAAGATATCCTGGGACCAGAAGTACCATATCTTAGTGCAATTGGAGCTCTTATGTATCTTACAAATTTTACAAGACCTGACATTTCTTTTGCAGTTAATTTGTTGGCAAGGTTCAGCTCAGCTCCTACCAAAAGACACTGGAATGGGATCAAACACATATTTCGATACCTTCGAGGAACTACTGATTTAGGATTATTTTATTCTAACAAATCGAAACAAGATTTGGTTGGTTATGCAGATGCAAGTTATTTATCTGATCCACATAAAGCTAAATCTCAAAATGGATATGTATTCCTAAATGGAGGTACCGCAATATCATGGCGTTCTCAAAAACAAACACTTGTCGCAACATCATCAAATCATGCCGAAGTGATTGCATTACATGAAGCTACTCGGGAATGTTTTTGGTTGAGATCAATGACACAACTCATTACTGATTCTTGTGGACTAGAACGCGATAAAAGTCCAACAACTATCTATGAAGATAATGTAGCTTGCATAACACAGATGAAAGAAGGGTATATCAAAAGTGACCGAACAAAACACATACCTCCTAGATTCTTCTCATACACTCAAAATCTCATTAAGGACAACCAGATTGAAATGAGATATGTTCAGTCCAGCAAAAACTCTGCTGACCTTTTCACCAAAGCACATCCAACTGCTATTTTCAGAACACACGTTCATAATATTGACATGAGGCATGTTCAGAAGATGTAACAACTCAGGCGTTGCCTACTTGGGGGGGAGTCAACTCTATGCTGCACTCTTTTTCCCTTAGCTAAAGTTTTATCCCAATGGGTTTTCTTTTGCAAGGGTTTTAACGAGGCAGTACTAGTTATTCTCTAATAAAATTGTCATCCAAGAGGGGGTGTTATAAAAGTCAATATTGGATGCTAATTTTATTATTATTATAGATATTGTATAGTAGATTTTTTTGAATATAAATATGTGTGTTATGAGTTCATAATTCACACACTTCAAATATATATAAAACACATACTTCTCTCATATTCTCTCTATATACTTATTAGTCTACAGTCAAGAACTAGGCCACTAAAGGTAGTTATAAGCCTACTGAATTATAACAAAATTAAATTTATTAATAACAACTATCAATTCATACCAACCATAATATCCGTAAAGTAATATTTAATTTTATTTAAGGTTTGATTATCTTATGCCCTAATTGCATAAGATACGAACACCTTAATGAAGTTAAAATTTCTATTTATAACTCATATCTCATTTATTATACTCATTTATTTTTATTTATATATTTTGATTTACATTAATCATGGTAATTAATTCATTTATTATACTCATTTATTTTTATTTATATAGTTTGATTTACATTAATCATAGAAATTAAAACTTTACTAAATGTATTGAAAAAATTACGTCATTAGTACCTGTGGTTTGTACAGATTTTCATGACAAAACCTAAACTATTTTTTTTCATGGTTAGTACCTGGATTTTGATTTAGTTTCATCATTTGTACCTGGATCTAACAGCCGTCTTGTTTTGGGGGTTAACCCCTCACATGTGCGAAGCATGTGAGGACAATATCGTCCGTTTAATTATTTCAATCTCCATAAAAAAGGATATCAGTTTCACCAGTCGACCCAAATTCGCCCTAAATCAATAAAGCCCTAACCCCTAATTCAATATAAACCCTAATTGGTACCCAATCAATCAAATCATTTCCATTTCAATTTCGAAGAGCATAATGGTTGATTGCAGGTGTGGAAGGAGATGTTGTAATTCGATGTTCATGGACCGATCGTGATGTGTTGTTATTGTTATTCTGCAATGTATTGAAGTCAAATGAAGATATAGCTGATAGTATTTTTTTATTTTGGTTATATTTGTTATGTATGTTGTTTTTGTTTGGCTAGAGCTAGCTTCACTGTTCAGTTGTAAAGAAATGGCTGTATAATGCATCAGTTTTTCTTACTGTAATGGATGATTTGGTACTTGTAATCAATTTCCTTTGCAATAAAATATATTTTCAGCAAATTGTGTAACTCTTTGAGTTAGATTGTGTAGTCTGTTTTGGCTGATTATATCTCAAATTGTGTAGTGCTTGCACCAACATTCAATTGTGTAGTCTGTTTTGGCATAATGTTCTATGGCAAAGTCTAATTTGGCATAAACTGGTAAAATACTTTTATTGGCATAACAAGTATTGACAAGCCCTGTTATGGCATAATAGTTGTTTTGGCATAATAACTATTGCAGAATGAAACAAACCCAGAAAGTATATTGGCATTGTGCATAAATTATATTATCTTGACCTAGTTGCATTTGATTGGGTTCAAATTGGGTATTCAGGGTAAACTTAACGACACTGGTCAAATGGGTTCAAATTGGTATATTATAAGTGGGTTGATTTGCTTAATGTTACTTTTTGATCTTTTTGTAATCTTAGAATACACCGTCTTTCAAAGAAAAAACAAAGGTATAAATGTGTAGTCAATTCTTATGACATGCCTGATGTGCTAATTATTCATTAAAAAACATATGAGTATGGGCCGAGTCATATGATTAGTTATGGTTATCACCATATAATTATGTTTCAGTCAACCTGGTTTAGATGCCTTGTTATACAAACCACTTCATAATTGTTTAAATGTGAGCAACTTTTAAGACCACTTCATAATTGTTCAAATGTGAGCAATATAAAAACAGTCTAAAACATTTTAGACATAAACACCATCACCCATATTGTTTTAGACATAACACCATCACCCATAAACACAATCACTAACAGTTTAGTTTTTTTTTTTTTTTTTTTTTTTTTTTTTTTCGTCATTCAAGGTGGTCATGTAGACCCAAAATGTCAATTACAATTGACCCAAAAGACTTTTTTTTCAGATACTTTTAAATATTTTTTGTCATTCAAGGTGGTCATATAGACCCAAAATGTCAATGACAGGTGACCCAAAAGAATTTTTTTTTTTTTTTTTTTCAGATTCCTTTAACTGTTTTTTGTCATGCAAAGTGGTCATGTAGACCCAAAATGTCATTAACAGTTGACCCAAAAGACTTTAGCCTGTGTTTTGGTGCAGGACCTGTTCAAGTACATTTGCACTAATACAATGTTTTACCATGTGTTTCATGTATTAGACTATTTTAACTATTTTAGACTATTTTATCATGGGTTTCATGTATTAGACTATTTTAACAACAACAATAACAACCCATTAATAAAGTAGTCAAGATCAGTGAACATTATAAAACTTAAAAAATATTAATAAAAACACTTACCACATGATATAACAGTATATGATTATGTCATACCATAATCATACCATATGATCATTATCAGTTACCTACACGATTGTAACAGTAGCAGTTTGAAAAGAAAAAAAAAACAAAATCATACCATAAATCTCGTTCACATCAAATTGGTTTAACTCGATTTGCATTTTGTATAATCTTGTATTCATTGTTGACATTAACTTGTAGAAGGTAATGATCTCTAGGGTTTTATGTATATGAAACTTACTGTTGCAGGAAAAAAAAACGGATCGTGCATATACGTATTGTGCAGCACGTAAGTATTGTAGGGATTAAATACATGAAAAAGGACAAATATACCCTCACATGCGTGGCACATGTGAGGGGGTCGCTGTTAAATATTAACGTCCGTTTCAGTTGGGTACTAACCACGAAACTCACACAAAACTTAGGTACTAATGTGGCAAAAATTAAACTTTAGGTGTTGTGATGAAAATGGTTACAAACCACAGGTACCAACGGCGTAATTTTTTCAAATGTATTTAACATGTACTCTAAGGGCACAAGTTATCTTTTCCATAACATAATTTTTTTTTTCACATTAAAAACTAATATGGTTGTTAATTTAATGAATCAAACCTAAAATATAATATTTGAATTATGTTATCAATTGCTCATGATATCACATGTTGATTAATTCATTAACATGTTGATTAATTGATTAACATATAAAAAATCAATTAATCATTTAATCACATATAACAAAAGCATTAAAGAATATTCACTTGATTTTAGAATCGATGATGAAACCATAATTCATTAGAGTTAATGAATTCCTGAAGTAATATCAATAATCCAAAGGAGAAATTGCTTATTTTCATGATCTTGGAGTTTCAGAGAAAATATGTGAATTGATAGAATACGGAAAATCACAAACCTTAATATTTATATACTGTTATTTACAGTTATTTCCATCAAATAACTGTACATTTAGTTATGTGTATATATAAACTCAAGGATGTAATTTGACAAATGGTAAAGGCCAAATAAGGATACATCTAACAAAAAAAACATGAAGCAAGAAAAAACAAGCAAGAACAACAACTAAGGAAGATTGAATGAAGGAAATGATTAAAAGAGGCTCGTGTTAAAATTAACGGGTTGAAAATTGGGTAATCTTGATGGTTGAGCAGATACTTTAAGTAGCCCGTTACAATTATTGTTTATAACAGTGAGTGCTACTTATATAAAAAATGCGTAACTTTTTTTATTTGAACAGCAGTTTGGATCACCTAAGGGGGCTAAACCACCCACGCGATTGTCTCCCACGGTTGCAAAACCCGCCCTCAACTGATGCCTGGAGAAAATCTGGACCAATCTGAGGGCATGACCGGTAAAACCTCTTCCCCGCTGCTCCTACAACGCGATGTGCGAAAGGAAACTCGAATTTGAGGAATATCCTTGTGTGCAATGTTGCTACCGCAGGGAATCGAACTCCCATCCAACCTCTAACGCCATGTGCCTAAGTACTGTCTCTTTCTTTATTTGATTGTAATTTCCAACAAATGGTCAATTGATATTAACTCTGCAAAAACATATGTTCAACCCTTATATTTGTTCATAGTGATTTGTTTATCGTAGTTGACATTTGTTAACATGCTATCAGAGGAGACATGATGTCAGAACAAAACCAACGAGAAACGTATTGGACGAAGAAGCAACAAAAGTTCAACCAAGTACGAAATTGTTTGATGTAACTGCGTTTCTCATTGAACAAACAACATAAGTACATGCAATATATAAAGGCTAAACGTTTGGCAACTAGACTAATCAGTAGGCTAGGCCTGATACATTAAGAGAAGGGAATGTGCTAGCAATGGGCCAGTAATATATATGCTATCTGAAATGAACTTGATTAGATGTGGGTTTGGGTCAGATTTAGAACCAGTTGGACTCTTTCACAAAGATGGGCTACAAAAAACATAGATATGAAATAAAGCGAAGATTAGTTACAAGAAATATGATTAGATTGTAGAGGTTGTAGGGATATTTTAGAAATGTATCCGATGGTCTTTGATAGCTGATAGGAGCCTTAACATGTGTAATTCATTCATGTTTCAAATTAGCAACCTCAAGAACTCTTTTATGTTAACAGTAAAGTAGTTTATTTGAAGTTCTTACTAATGAAAAAACATTCATTCTCGTTTCAATATCTTTCATTTACCCAACCAAACAAGATTCGGTAAGAAATCAGATTTTCAATTCAAACGAATATTTAGAAATTTTGTAAAACAAATAGCCCCATAACGGTGGTGTTATAATGGCCCGGTCTATATAGTTACGGAAAGGGACCATTCTCCAATTTCCACATATGTCCATGTAATTGTGGACCCCGGACCCGGGTCCAACCTTTTACTCCATTTCACTCGTCCTTGTCTCACACCAATCAACTGTCCCCACCTTGACAACATGGTTCATATCCCTATTCAAAACATATGAGATAAAATCGTCTTCTGCCTATTATATATATATATATATATATATATATATATATATATATATATATATATATATATATATATATATATATATATATATATATATATATATATATATATATATATATATATATATATATATATATATAGAATATGGATAAGAACGAGAACCACTAAAAATGTGAGCTGCGAAAACTATTTAATCTAATAGTTTTTATGCATTTAAATGCAACAAATTACATGAAAATATTAATTAATGCACAAATCATTAACAAACATATGTTCATTAACTCAAATTACATATTAAATTGTTAATTATATGAAACTGTTCACATGTTCGGAAACAAATATGTACATGTGAACGAGAAACTATATATTTAATTATATTGGTAAATTATAAGTATTTTTCAACTATTTTATGTTCATTCATACTCTTCATCAAGGTTTATGTGTGATTTAATCTAGTAACATGTGAAAATCTTTATAAATCAAAAGTTCTCGCAGTTCTCGCATTTTTTATGGTTCTCGTTTGAACTTCATATATTTGGGAAGTATTTTTTTTTCATTTTTTAGAAAAAAAATTTCAAACATTGAACATTAAGATCACATGAAAATATTAACATTTAAAAAAGATACTTTGTGATAAAAGTTATTATTTTGACGAATAAATAAATGATAACATTCATTATGAGTAATGTTTTAATTACAGTTATAACAACCATCATATTTTCATACCTGAATTGACTAATTTGACTATAGGATTGTTATTCATACGTAATATATAATTAAATTTGACATTGATCAAATATTTATTTTTAGTCGACACTTTTTGTTAACTAAAGTTTACACTAATTATATAAAATAACTTTAGTTAATATTAATATTAATGCGTATTATATTTAAAACTATATGAAACATAATTATTAATTAAATGATAAGTTATTTTAATCATTATATATATATATATATATATATATATATATATATATATTTAGCTTATAAAAAAAGAGATTTTTTTATAAATTAAATAATGAGCCCATGAATTTTGACTAAATATTTTTAAAAACAAAAACTTATTAAAAACATTTTTAACATGTTTTTATTTTTTGTCAAAATTGGCACCTTTATTTTATTTATATTTTTTCTTTTCACCAACCATTTTTTTCCTATAAATACCCACTTCCATTTCATAAAGACTTGTATCAAATCTTTGGAAAAACTCTCTCACAAACTTGGGAAAGTACTTGAGGTATTTTCTATATTTTTTATCGAATTGCTTTTATTTTTTGTATATTCATTAAAAATTTGAATTTAATATATATAAATTATTTTTACATGTTATAATTAGTATTATAAGTATTATGATGTATAAAAATAATTTTTATAATTTATGGAATATTATTTATAATTAAATACGAATTATGTAGTATTTAAACATAAAAACAATATAAAATTCGTAATAAAATATTGAACAGTAATAAAAATAATTATAATTTTTTTTTGAGATTATTATACTTTTATAAACAAGCAAAAATTATAAAAATTAAATAAATGGGACGATTAGTATTTAAAAAATAATTTACTTTTGCATTATTCTAAACCGAGAGAAATAAGAAAGAAAATACAAAATAAATACAAACGTGTATTACATATTTTTATAAAATTTTTATATGATTAGTAGCATCACTAGATACTTTAAAAAAAATATAAAAATTAATTTTAAATTATTTTTCTTATTTATTTATTTATAGGCCGATTACAATGGTTAAATAATTAGAAAACATTAAATAAATAATATTTTGATATAAAATTTGATTTAATAATTTTTATAACATTTTTACATAATATAGAACCTGTAAAAAATATAAAATTAGTTATTTAGGTCAATTTAATATTTATTACCTAATTAAATTTGATTAATATAAATCGAGTATATATATAAAGAAAAGTGGGAAATAAATACAAAAACTTGATAAAATTATTTTTATAAAATATCCTACTGAATTGTATAATTAACTAAGTTTATAAAAATTATAAATATAATATTTAATGAACTAATATTCGAATTAACATATATTAGTATGATTTTCGATTAACATAAGTATATTACATATACTAAATTAATATTATTATTATAACTTACGGTTAATAACTAATTATACTATATAATAAAGTATAATGCTTATAATGTAAGTTAATAACAATACATTATTAATAAATACTTATTTTATAACTATACTAATTTAATAATAATAACTTATAGTATATAATATAAGATAATCAAATTGTTAATACATTAATAAATATAATATAACATATAAACCTAAAGTGAAGGTTAATCAAAGATAATGTACAATTCATGTGAACTTCATCGCTACTCACGGTCGTAAGTGAATGATGTCTAGGTTGCCATTTATGGGTAAGCTTGTGGATCTCGAATGCCATGACTTAGATTCTGGTCAAGAGTCCTGGGCCCCCGGTTACATCTGGTCATTCCTAACTTATTTGATAGCAACGAAGTTTGAGTAAAGTTATACAACGTCTTGCTAAAGATTAACCCGAACTTTCTAAAATTGGAAAATTACTATAAGTGGAAACTTTTCATAAATAGTAACCTTCCGAAAATGAAAATTCTTTAGTGAACCATTACTATCAATATAGTACTATATACTATTGTCTGTTAGGCAATGTCTGATCATACGTTCTATCTCTAAGTTGAGATCTCGGTCACGTCCTTCCGTTCAATTCTTTCGTGAAATACTCTTTTGTGCTGCTAAGGTGAACTTCATAGCCCCACTTTTTATTGTTTCATAACTGTTTTATAACTTTTGGGGTGAGACACATGCTTGCTTTATAACTGTTTTACGCTTAGACACAAGTACTAAATTGTTAACTATGCTGTCATGCTTTGATTCATGCTAAATCCCTACCGTAATATCGTTAATTGCTACGTTTAAATGCAAACTTAATTATTGTGAGTAGGCCTATTGAGAGTAACGTCTCTAACCATTCGACCGTTGATCTTTGGTTACATAATAATGATTCCACGACACTGACAGTACAAGGTGTCATAGGGTAAACTTGTTTAGTAGCGATATTACAAAATGCAGCAACACTTTTAGATTGATATTTCTATATCAATCAACTTTAAACTAAATCTTGTGGTCTAAAACTTTGGATATTATTTATAAACCTGTGAATTTCGCTCAACCTTTTTGGTTGACACTTTAAGCATGTTTTGTCTCATGTGATATTTGAGCTAGCTGTTTGCAACTTTGTGAAGATAGATTTGATGCTTGCATGGATTCCACATCGCATATTATATTTTAGGTCATAAACATTTATTTTACGTTTTAATAATAATGTAAACATGTATTACTGCTTCCGCTGTTTTATTAACAAAGGTTTTATTTAAAAAGTCTCATATAGAGTCGTTCTCGTTTATACAACTGTGTTATGATATGATTGGTCACAATTACCCCTGGTCCATTTTGGGGGGTGTGACAGATTGGTATCAGAGCAGGCTGTTGTAGAGAACCAGGATTGCATTTTAAGTGTGCCTTATACAATTAGGTACCTTAGCAATGTAGGACTACAACTTCCTTTGACTATAGTGTCTTTAATTGTTGCCTTTAATTGTTAAATGCTACACTATACTTTAGAAACTTTACTTATCTTAGAATGCCAAGCCAATCTAAGAACTCTGTTCACTTTTCTAAGTACTATCCAATTACGCCACCGCGTTTAAATGTGACACTATGATTTCTGAAATTCTTGACATTCCTAAGTCATCTATCATGGTTTGTGTATTACATATGTATTACATGAAATATTATCCATGAATTTTGAAACTTCTATATTTGTTACTATTCATACTCAAACGTATATAACTCCCTATTATATCACGTACCTATATGCCTTATGCCTTTATGCATCGGTTTGCGAACCAGAAAATGTCATTGAGTTATCGAGAATCTCAAAGACATTATAATGTCATCACTATTCATATTCATTACTTTTTTTGCTTTCTTGTTGTTTTGATCATTGAAATTTCCTGACGGATGACGTCAACGAAACTATAGAATAGAAAGCGTTTGGATTACTGATTTAAAGGATCCTATAGCTCAAGCCCCTGGACCTGAATAGGTCATTACGAATTGAAAATCTTTAATCAAAATATTATCAGATTACATACTTATCATCTAGACACGTCATACTGCCATTATTAGAGTATAGACACATCATATCTTATTATATCTTATCGTATCTATCCCAATAATCTTTGTCGAACACTTTTCCTAAATTTCCTCCGTAAATTACGGAAATATTTTTGCTACATATACATATTCAAGGAGATGAATATATCATCCAGTATTCAACACTAATCTCATATCAAATCCTAATTCAAATCACATAATATGGATTTCTCAACTAATTCCTCGAGCTCCAATGGCAGCGTAACCGGAACAAACGAACCAATCAGCCATCATCTATTTTGGATGAATTGGGGATGGGTTCGTAGTAAACTTAATCAATAGAGACAAGAAGAAGGTAATCCCTTCCACCAACCGAATTCACCTCTTGGTGAAGAACCTGAAGCACTTACCGGCGAACCCGTTCGGAACACTATTTTCACCCTCATTTCCAGGATATCCAGTCATGAATATATAATATCTAAAATTCTAGATCTTATTCATCCACTTGTCCGAACCGCCAATCATCCCGGAATAATAGAAGAAGTCAACGAGCTTCTCGCTCGAGTGGTGGCTCTGGAGAATATGGTGCGAAACCTACGAACACCAGCAGTAGCACCAGCAGCATAACCAGTACCGTCAGCATCACCACCAACAACATCTGCTTCACCACCAACAACATCTGCATCCCACGCCTCAACATCACACTCAGTACCTCGGATATCAACATCATACGCCCCATAGATACCAAGGAATATTAGTAATAATGAGTTAAGATGTATTGACTCATTCTTCCTGAAGAATTATATATGTATACTTTATATATATGGTTTGGAACACTAATAAATCTTTTCGTACTAAACTATTACGTGTGAATCTTAACTAGTATGTACTACTTGGTTAATTCATATCACTAATATGCTATAATGTACATCCTTCGTTAATGACTTAATGATCGTTAATCACTGCTTCAGCACAATAAACTCCATTTCATAATAAAATAAGTGTATTATTCAAATACATGTCTGATTTTACACTTCCATTTTCGATGTACTAGAAACTTTTTAGAAAACATTATTCGTGTCTTGTGAATTTCGCAAGAATTCCACGAGCACCAACATCATATACTGAGGTATATCAATAACAATGAACGATGAAGTATTGATTCATAACTCCATTAAAGAAATATTCCGCGACGATTATGTAATCTCTCAAGTTTTGAAGATTATTTATTCTTGTTCCAACCGCAAATCAAATGATTTTAATATTATATTAACTCATTAAATCTATATTATATTTGAAGAATACATATATGAACGTATATCTCCATAAAGATTGTAATTAAAGTTCTTTTGTACAAACTGTTAATTGTGAAAATATTTTAACGGGTAGGTAATACCCGAGAAATATTTATATCTCACATTAATATGTTGCATTGTACATTCTTCAATTCTGATTCAATAATCAGTAACTATACTACTTACGTTCATAAGATATATGTATCCGTTCACTATAGAACAACCATTTTCGTATAAATTCAATTACATATTCTAATTTTGACATATCAGAATACAAGTAAAGCTTTAGCAAGTGTTATCTTCCTAAAGATTACTAAATTCATGAATTATATTCATTCGTATTCTATGATGAATTATCACACCAAACCACCGAACTTACCATTCCTTACTTTTGAAAATCACAATATTTCTTTGTCAACCGTTAGATCCATTGATGGATGCAACTTACGCTTAAACACTTTAAATTCAAAATTCTTGAAAACATCCTTTGAATCTTGACGATCACAATCAGCGTTTAATCATCTAAAAACGAAATTTTTTTGAAACCATCTCGGATTGATAACCGATGATTCAAATATGACTGCATTAAATGCAGAGGAAACAGAAAAATTGTAGATGGTCTTAAGGGCCAACAGTTTGATAATAAAGAATGGTACGTTGGAAAAGCTCAAAAGAAAATTTGGAACTGAAAAACGGATTGACCTAACCATGGAGGAGACCAAGGACAAACACAAGTGCCAAACCCTATATTCAAAGAATCCAGGTAATTCTGGATCCGGTGAAATCTTTAGAGAATATCTTGCTCCGAAGTTATGTTAAAAGCTTGCGGAAAATTTTTCTTCATCAACTTTCGAACTTAGAAATTCCAAAATGTCGTTATAAATATCCTCTATATTTCTGAAGATATTTTCATAACGATTTTTGTCCGCAATTAATTATCTCTTTGCGATATCTTTAATACATCATAAAGGAAACTGTATTAGTTTCTATATTCTGTAAAATTCAAGTTTAAATTATAAATGTTTTAAAGAAGTGTTGAGAATTGAAGCATGAGTTAGTATAATATAATGACGTCAGGCCAACGTGATTATATTACAGTAAGTCATGCTAAATTTTTAATGGAAGATGATGATTCATAGACTTTATAATCATCATTTTCCATGTTACATGACTCTTACATTCTATTTAACCTCTAAACATATCAAGAAAATATTTTTCTTGACGATTCGGTCTTTTTCGGATATTCTGGTAATATGACAAATCAAATCGTGCTATTACCTTTCCTTTCTACTTTATATATTATGATCATTCGAAACTTCATACCTACGAATTCTGGACCATTACTTGCTTTACAAAAGCATAAAGCTCCGACATATAAGGGAAAATATAAAGCCCGATAACGACTCTGAAATTACAAACCGTGTATATCAATGCGTATAGCAATATAAAGACACGGGATAATTAAAAACACTATAACCCCAAGGGCATAGTAGAAGTAAACAGATTCCTCTGGTGGTAAAAGAAAAAGAAGAATGACTGCATATATGGTCAATATAATAACAAGTATCAATACGGGATTGAGCATATTAACAAATCTTTTAGAAGTTTGAATTGAGGAAGAAAGTATAGAAGTGATAAAGATAATGAAACGGAAGAAGCTAATTTAATCAAAGAAATCTCAAAATTCCGTAAATACCGGAGAATCAAATCTTATAGATTACGAAGATTTCCTTTAATCCCTTGAATTCCGGAAATCAATCGTGACTACGTCAAAAGTTAAGGCGAACATTTAATTTTCTCATTCGCTCTTTTAAGATAACTTCATTTATACTCTTCCTATAATCGAATCGTTTTATCCATATTACCCAATATTGATAAAACAATATTATCAACTCATATTCATCATTCTTGTTGTAAAGAATGACAATCTCTATCAAATTTCACGACTATGATTTTCATGAACTCCTCTCTATTTTGTCTACCCTAGCGTGGTGGCATAAACGCTCAAGGTTTAAATGAGCTCGATATTATTCATAACACATTTTATATATCCAATTTACTGAAATGACTTGTATAACATCATCATTTTGAATGATCTCCGCATTAATAATAAAATGCACTTCGTAGAAGAACTTGTAGAAATTATGGTTTGTATGATTCTAATTCTTGAAACAGAACAATATTCTATCCGTTGGAATTCACGCAAGGCCCCGAGCATACCTGGGAACGTGAAAATCAAATAAAACGTAAATATTCTCGTCTATGTACGAACAACACCGATTAATGGCAACAACTAAATTTCGGGACGAAATTTCTTTTAACGGGTAGGTACTATAACAACCCTCATATTTCCATACCTGAATTGACTAATTTGACTATAGGGTTGTTATCCATACGTAATATATAATTAAATTTGACATTGATCAAATATTTATTTTTAGTCAACACTTTTTGTTAACTAAAGTTTACACTAATTATATAAAATAACTTTAGTTAATATTAATATTAATGCGTATTATATTTAAAACTATATGAAACATAATTATTAATTAAATGATAAGTTATTTTAATCATTATGTATATATTTTTAGCTTATAAAAAAAGAAATTTTTTTATAATTTAAATAATGAGCCCATGAATTTTGACTAAATATTTTTAAAAACAAAAACTTATTAAAAACATTTTTAACATGTTTTTATTTTTTGTCAAAATTGGCACCTTTATTTTATTTATATTTTTTCTTTTCACCAACCATTTTTTTCCTATAAATACCCACTTCCATTTCATAAAGACTTGTATCAAATCTTTGGAAAAACTCTCTCACAAACTTGGGAAAGTACTTGAGGTATTTTCTATATTTTTTATCGAATTGCTTTTATTTTTTGTATATTCATTAAAAATTCAAATTTAATATATATAAATTATTTTTACATGTTATAATTATTATTATAAGTATTATGATGTATAAAAATAATTTTTATAATTTATGGAATATTATTTATAATTAAATACGAATTATGTAGTATTTAAACATAAAAACAATATAAAATTCGTAATAAAATATTAAACAGTAATAAAAATAATTATAATTTTTTTTTTGAGATTATTATACTTTTATAAACAAGCAAAAATTATAAAAATTAAATAAATGGGAGGATTAGTATTTAAAAAAAAATTTATTTTGCATTATTCTAAACTGAGAGAAATAAGAAAGAAAATACAAAATAAATACAAACGTGTATTAAATATTTTTATAAAATTTTTATATGATTAGTAGCATCACTAGATACTTTAAAAAAAATATAAAAATTAATTTTAAATTATTTTTCTTATTTATTTAATTATAGGCCGATTACAATGGTTAAATAATTAGAAAACATTAAATAAATAATATTTTGATATAAAATTTGATTTAATAATTTTTATAACATTTTTACATAATATAGAACCTGTAAAAAATATAAAATTATTTATTTAGGTCAATTTAATATTTATTACCTAATTAAATTTGATTAATATAAATCGAGTATATATATAAAGAAAAGTGGGAAATAAATACAAAAACTTGATAAAATTATTTTTATAAAATATCCTAATGAATTGTATAATTAACTAAGTTTATAAAAATTATAAATATAATATTTAATGAATTAATATTTGAATTAACATATATTAGTATGATTTTCGATTAACATAAGTATATTACATATACAAAATTAATATTATTATTATAACTTACGGTTAATAACTAAGTATACTATATAATAAAGTATAATGCTTATAATGTAAGTTAATAACAATACATTATTAATAAACACTTATTTTATAACTATACTAATTTAATAATAATAACTTATAGTATATAATATAAGATAATCAAATTGTTAATACATTAATACATATAATATAACATATAAACCTAAAGTGAAGGTTAATCAAAGATAATGTACAATTCATGTGAACTTTATCGCTACTCACGGTCGTAAGTGAATGATGTCTAGGTTGCCATTTATAGGTAAGCTTGTGGATCTCGAATGCCATGACTTAGATTCTGGTCAAGAGTCCTGGGCTCCCGGTTACATCTGGTCATTCCTGACTTATTTGATAGCAACGAAGTTTGAGTAAAGTTATACAACGTCTTGCTAAAGATTAACCCGAACTTTCTAAAATTGGAAAATTACTATAAGTGGAAACTTTCCATAAATAGTAACCTTCCGAAAATGGAAATTCTTTAGTGAACCATTACTATCAATATAGTACTATATACTATTGTCTTTTAGGCAATGTCTGATCATACGTTCTATCTCTAGGTTGAGATCTCGGTCACGTCCTTCCGTTCAATTCTTTCGTGAAATACTCTTTTGTGCTGCTAAGGTGAACTTCATAGCCCCACTTTTTACTTTTAGGGTGAGACACATGCTTGCTTTATAACTGTTTTATGCTTAGACACAAGTACTAAATTGTTAACTATGCTGTCATGCTTTGATTCATGCTAAATCCCTACCGTAATATCGTTAATTGCTACGTTTAAATGCAAACTTAATTATTGTGAGTAGGCCTATTGAGAGTAACGTCTCTAACCATTCAACCGTTGGTCTTTGGTTACATAATAATGATTTCACGACACTGACAGTACAAGGTGTCGTAGGGTAAACTTGTTTAGTAGCGATATTACAAAATGCAGCAACACTTTTAGATTGATATTTCTATATCAATCAACTTTAAACTAAATCTTGTGGTCTAAAACTTTGGATATTATTTATAAACCTGTGAATTTCACTCAACCTTTTTGGTTGACACTTTAAGCATGTTTTATCTCATGTAATGTTTGAGCTAGCTGTTTGCAACTTTGTGATGATAGATTTGATGCTGGCATGGATTCCACATCGCATATTATATTTTAGTTCATAAACATTTATTTTACATTTTAATAATAATGTAAACATGTATTACTGCTTCCGCTGTTTTATTAACAAAGGTTTTATTTAAAAAGTCTCATATAGAGTCGTTCTCGTTTATACAACTGTGTTATGATATGATTGGTCACAATTACCGCTGGTTCATTTTGGGTGGTGTGACAACCGTTTTTTAAGAGTTTAAAAATTAGGGTTCGGAAATTAGGGTTTAGGGTTTAAAAATTAGGGTTTAAGTTAAATTTTAACAAGAACAGTTTAGAGTTTAGGGTTTAATGTTTACCCTAAACCCTAAACATTGAACTCCAAATCGGACTAAATTTGGGAAAAAATTCACATAACATGAAGAAAAAAAACGATGAAAAAACCTCTAATTATAATATTACTCAAAAGGCATGTTATCATTTATTTCTTCGAGCGTTTTTTCGCCAAAATAATAATATCTATCACAAAATATATTTTTTAATGTTCATATTTTCATTTGATTTTAATGTCTGAAAAAAAATTCAAAAAAAAAAAGCGAAAAAATTAAAATAAAAAATTTACTTCCTCTTTCACAAAAGAAAATGTTTTCCTCTTGATAATGACTATATGTGTGTATGAACATTCTCTTCTTATAAAAATGGTGAGACCATTTGTGGAGTCATTTATTAATTTCAACTTCTTAACTATTAATGTAACGACCAAACCCGTTATTCAACTCAAAATCTTTGTTTTTTAAAACACAAGAAACCTGGCCAGTCAAAATGCGCGGTGCGCGTTTTGGTTGCGCGGTGCGCATTAAGGCGCATTACCTGGTCAGAACTTGTACCAGTCGACAGATACCTGATCTAGCCCATTTGCGCGCGCACCCCCATTTGTTCGGCGCTCTCAAATACACAAAAGCATCTGTTCGGCCATTTACACGTAGAAGACAAATTTTCCAACTCAAACACTTTAAACGTTAACTTGTTCAACAACCAACATGAATCACATATTCCAAAAGATTACGAGTTTACAAATAGGGTACGACGACCCGTAAAACATAAACAACATTTTTGACCCGCGAGTTTAAATACCAAACAAAATACGACCATGGTGTTTGGGGTTAAACTACCCAAACCTAAGTCGATATACGAAAGCGTCCTCTATCATATCAAAAGTAGGAGGTCACTAATCCAAACGTATACCATTGCCTTTATCCACGCCGGAATCTAAAAAGTGTAAACACCGAGAGGGTAAGCAAAACGCTTAGTGAAAGCAACAATTATACACATACATATATAATATACCTACTTGCAAACACTTACACACATACCGCATACATGCTAGCAATTTAATTAGCATACCATCTCATAGTAATAAGCTAATAACCTCCAATACCGAAACTAGCATATCCAATAGCATATAGTCGAAACAATATAATATGTTATGCTACAACCCATACACAAACCATATGGTTAACCATACACGAACCATGGTGCTACCGGCTCCGTGTTTCGCACCATACACAATTGTCATGATGCTACCGGCTCCGTGGTTTGCATCACAACTTGAGTCATACTCATGCTAAGGCGTTACCAGCTCCGTGGTTCATACCTTAACAATTCGTACTATAGTGCTACCGGCTTCATGGCTCACACTATAACACACCTACCATGATGCTTCTGGCTCCGTGGTCTGCATCATAGCACACTCGCACATACTATGGCACTACCGGCTCTATGGATCATGACATAGCATACAAATAAATACACTATATACATACACGTATAATTATTCCACTCACCTTTTGATCGAAGAGTGAAAATACGCACAATGAGCTCCTCAACCGTCAATGCAATCACCTATTACATTAACATCAATCAACACTGATCTAAATGGAACTCTTAACCTGCCCAATTAGACACTTAGTGCAAATGTTATCCATTTACCCTCACAACGCCACCCTTAGGCCCTAAACACCAATAATCACTAAAGCTAGTGATCAAGGCCTTAATTTAACCAATATTATACATCACTAGGTCTTCAAGTTCATGCTAGTGCACTTTTTGACCCAAACTCCATTTTGACCTAATAATGGGTCAAACTCTAAACTTGCAAGTCTTACACTCCCAAGTCACTAGTTAATCAAATTCCTTAGTGAACCTTAACCAAGATTAACTAATTTTATTTGTCATTTCATCAATAGCTTAAAAGTCACCAATTTTAGGTTACTTACACTTTCACCCAAACCATAACCGCCAATTTCATCAAAACTAGGGTTTGATTACTTGCAAGACCCAAATATGAATACTTACACAATTAATTCTCAAAAATCTATATTAGAGACCTACCACAACACTTATAGAGGTGCTAGAAGGTAGAAACACGAAGGACTTGACCCGATCTAGCAAAACCCGCTTGAAAAGCTTCACTAAACAACTTTCTCTCACTAGCTTCTCTCTCTACTTTAAGAAGATGATGATAAGGTTGGTGGGTGTGAGTAAATGAGAAAAGGATAACCCTTAATCAGTTTTGTGACCTCAAACTCGGATCTAGTGTGAAAAGACCATAATGCCCACTTTAAAATGAAGGAAAAACGAAGTGAGCTATCAGCAGCTTCTGCGCGCCGCGCGTTTCTACAGACACGAATCCAGCCAGCATTTAGATATATAGACATTATGTACAAATTAGTTTTGGGTCTTACAACTCTCCCCCACTTGATTCGGATTGCGTCCTCGCAATCCAAGCCGTATGACAAGCAGGAAGATGCACCAAAACAAACTCTTCGGATTCCCACTTGAACTCGGAACCCTTTCGATGACGCCATTGGACTTTAAAAGTCCTCACCTCTTTGTTACGCAACATCTTGACCTTTTCATCAAGGATGGCAATCGGTTCCTCAACATATTCTAATTTGTTGTTCAAGGAAATTTCATCCAACGGTACCCATGTCGAGTCATCCGCAAGACACTTACGGAGATGGGAAACATGAAATGTATTATGAATTCCTTCAAGCTCTTTGAGTAATTCTATTCTATAAGCAACTTCACCAACACGAGCCACAATCTTGAAAGCCCCGATAAATCGAAGAGCTAATTTTCCCCGTTTTCGAAACCGAATAATACCCTTCCATGGCGAAATCTTAAGCATCACCATGTTGCCTTCTTGGAACTCAATCGATCGCCTTCGTTTATCGGCATAAAATTTTTGTCTATCTTGCGCCGCTTTAAGTCGAGCCTGAATCATCTCAATTTTACTATTCGTCTCTAGAACCAAATCGGTGCTCCCGATTTCCTTTTGTCCCACTTCACCCCAACAAACCGGAGTTCGACACCTTCGCCCATAAAGAATCTCATAGGGTGGCATCCCGATACTAGTATGATAACTATTGTTGTACGAGAATTCCACCAAGGTAAATGCTCATCCCAACTACCATCGAAATCAATAACACACGATCGTAGCATATCTTCCAACGTTTGATTCATACTTTCGGTTTGACCGTCCGTTTGAGGATGATACGCCATGCTCATATTCAATTGTGTACCCATATCTTCATCAAACTTATTCCAAAATCGATATGTGAAACGAGTATCCCGGTCCAAAACAATAGATATAGGAACCCCGTGTCTTGATATCACTTCTTTAATAAACAACTTTGATAAAGTCTCCGACGATATCGTCTCTCGAATGGGAAGAAACAACGCACTTTTCGTCAACCGATCAACTATCACCCAAATTGTATCAAATTGAGTTCTTGCCGTCTTCGGTAACTTGGTAATGAAATCCATAGTAATGTGCTTCCACTTCCACTTTGGAATTTCTAACGGTTGCAGCATACCATACAACTTTTGGTGTTCGGCCTTAACTTGCAAACACGTAATGCATTGTTCATCATACTTAATCATGTCACGTTTCATCCCGGGCCACCAATACTCATTCTTCAAGTCAAGGTACATTTTTGTCGCACCCCGATGAATGGAATACTTTGAGTTATGTGCTTTGTCAAGTAGCACTTGTCGGTAACCACCCATTTTAGGCACCCACACTCTACCTTGAAAGGACAACAAACTATGCGGGCCTAAGTTAATAGACTCCGTTTGCCCCATAATTTGCTCTTCATGTTTGTTGTTAACAAAGGCTTCAATTTGAATCTCACTTGAATCTCACCAAGCTTTACAAGGAAATCGTTCATAATAGTCATTCGCAACGATCCCACTCGTATTGGCGGATATTGACTCTTTCGACTCAACGCATCCGCAACCACATCCGCCTTACCCGGATGGTAAAGTATCTCACAATCATAATCTTTTAACAAATCGATCCAACAACGTTGACAATTGTTCAAATCTCGTTGGTCAAAGAGATGTTTCAAACTCGTGAGATCCGAATAAATCGTACACTTAACACCAAACAAGTAGTGGCGCCAAATTTTCAATGCACGAACCACCGCCGCCAATTTGAGATCATGAGTCGGATATCTCTTTTCGTGTTCCTTTAATTGTCTAGAGGCATAAGCGATAACTTTCCCCCATTGTATTAGAACACACCCGAGCCCATTTATTGAAGCATCACAATAAACCGTCATATCATCAATTTCTTCCAGTAACACCGACACCGGAGCTTGACACAATTTCTCTTTCAACAATTGGAAAGCAATTTCTTGCTCATTTTCCCAATTAAATCTCACGTTCTTCCTCGTCAACTTCGTCAATGGAGAAGCGATTTTAGAAAAGTCTTGGATAAACCGATGATAATAACCGGCCAATCCAAGAAAACTTCGAACTTCTGTAGGTGTAGTCAGTTGTCCCCAACCTTTACCGCCTCTATCTTCCCCGGATCTACTTGAATACCTTCTTCATTCATAATATGGCCAAGGAATTGCACTTCCCTTAGCCAAAATTTACACTTGGAGAATTTAGCATACAACTTCTCCTTTCGCAACGTCTTCAACACTTCATGTAAATGATGTTCATGTTCCTTCATACTCTTAGAATAAATGAGTATGTCTTCAATGAACACAATTACCGACTTGTCCAACATATTTTGGCACACTCGATTCATAAGATCCATGAATTCCGCAGGCGCATTCATAAAACCAAAAGGCATCACCACAAATTCAAAATGCCCGTAACGAGTTCGAAATGCCATTTTCTCGACATCTTTCTCACGGACCCGCATTTGATGATAACCGGACCGTAAGTCGATTTTAGAAAAATAGGTCGCGCATTGGAGTTGATCAAACAAATCATCAATCTGAGGCAATGGATAACGGTTCTTGATCGTCACTTTATTCAATTTCCGATAATCGATACACCACTGCATACTACCATCTTTCTTCTTTACGAATAAAACCGGAGCACCCCATGGCGAAGCGCTCGGTTGAATAAAACCCTTCGCTAGTAACTCTTGGGTTTGATTCGATAACTCTTGCATTTTCGTTGACGCTAAATAATAAGGAGTTTTAACAATGGGGGTAGCCCCCGGAACCAACTCAATACGAAATTTAACTTGTCTTTCTGCCGGAACACCCGGTAACTCATCTGAAAAAACGTCTTCGAATTCATTAACCACTGGAACATCACGAATAGATGGAGGCTCTTCACGCGTATCAACTACATGTGCAAGAAAATCCATGCTACCGTCACTAAGGAAACGACGTGCCCGTGCATAAGTGCATAATGGTACGAGTCTTCTCTGCCTATCACCATGAATAATTAACTCTCCCCCACTTGGGGTCTTTACACGAATAAAATTTTCGTGGCATGCAATATCGGCTCTATAACGATCGAGCCAATCCATACCAACAACAATATCAAACTCACCCAAAGTCATCGGGATAAGATTGATTTTAAAGGTTTCGGCACCAAACACAACATTACAATTTTTACACACATAAGCCCCTAGCACTGTCTTACCGTCCGCTATTTCGACTTCTACCAGATGACTTAACTTAGATAGTGGTTTATTAAGCTTAGGCACAAATCTTGGAGACACAAACGATAAATTAGCACCGCTATCAAATAGTATCCTTGCCAGATTAGATTTAACCATGAAAGTACCTGAGGCAACTTCATTTGATTGCTTAGCTTCCTCATTAGTCATCAAATAGTTATGTCCCCTAGCCGTACCCGCCGATTTCTCTAGTTTCTTAACTTGATCATTCTACAATTCGGGACATTCCGTCCTTCGGTGCCCTTCCTTTTGACAATTATAACAAGTGAGTTTGTTTGCGGAAGATGGGTTCGTACAATCACGAGCCATGTGCCCTTGTCATCTACAATTATAACACTTAGGTCCATAACCCCCGAAAGCACCCTTCTTCAAACTACTGACGCTCTCGGTCGCACCCCTAGTCTTCTTGTTGGAATGACTAGTAGCTTCAAACTTTCTTTTGCTAAAAGCGAAGTCACTCTTTTTCGGAACGAGCGACTCAAAACCCTTAGCTATGTCAAACAACTCATCAAGAGTTTTCACCGAGCCCCTACTAATCTTTTCTTGGTAGTTCTCATTCAAGGTTCGATAGAAGTCTTCCATCAACAATTGATCATTACCGACATACTCCGGGCAAAATTGGGCCTTTGATAAGAAAGTGGACTTGAGAGTGCTCAAATCCATTGACCCTTGCCTCAAAGCACGCAACTCGTCTTTTAGCCTCGTAAGATTGGCCGGAGTTTGGTACTCTTTGAAGAATTCCGTCTTGAACTCATCCCAAGTCAAATCATACTTTGCTCTTCGCTGTAGAGTTAAATTTTTGCGTCCCACCATAACTTGGCATCACCTCTCAACATGCTAATTTCGTACCTCGTCTTCTTATCGAGATGGCACTCACTAGTACGAAAGGCCTCCTCCATATCGGAGATCTAACGAGCACTCTTGAGTGAGTCTCGTTCACCATCAAAGGTGGGAGGTTGAGAAGTTTTAAAGTTGTTGTAGAGGAAGTCCCTCCTCCCCGCATCACCCGCATCATTTTCCACATACACACCTTGAGGTTTAGGAAACCTCTTATCAAACTCCTATTGGATGATAGCACCCATTTGTTCTTTTATCATATCTGTCACTTGCTCATCAACCGACTCTTGGAAAACCTTCTTAACATTCGCGAGAAACTCCGCTTTGTGACTTTTCAAGATGGCCTCAACCTTGGCCGTGAAGTCACTCTCTTCGCTCGTACTTCCATTATCGTGACCGTTTCTCATCTTCAAACTATAAAAGGAAAAGGTTAAACAATGAAACACATGAAAAAAATAATTACGCACACCACACCGGCCCATGTTGCTCAACACTCGTCGTACCTCACTTGTTTGACATAATTTGCACCCGTAACAATGGAAAATAGTCATTGTTATGCGAGCACGTCGCATCAACTCGTTAGTACAACGACTATCTTACTCGACGCCTGTAAACACGATATAATATAATCATCACAAAGTTAGTTCACCTAAGCCTAGGCACTAACCAATCCCGGTCCGACCCGTATCCTACAAGTCCCGTATAAAACGCATACTCAATAAAGTCTAAGTCTAGACACCTAACTCAAGTCGCCTAAATCCCTTAGACCATGGTCTAATACCACTTGTAACTACCCAACCCGTTATTCAACACGAAATCTTTTTATTTTTTTACAACACAAGAAACCTGGCCAGTCAAAATGCGCAGTGCGCGTTTTGGTTGCGCGGCGCGCATTAAAGCGCATTTCCTGGTCAGAACTTGTACCAGTCGATAGATACTTGATCTAGCCCATTTGCGCGGCGCGCTCTAATACATAAAAGCAGCTGTTCGGCCATTTACATGAAGAAGGCAAATTTTCAAACTCAAACACTTTAAACGTTAACTTGTTCAACAACCGACATGAATCACATATTCCAAAAGAGAACGAGTTTACAAAAACGGTACGATGAACCGTAAAACATCAACAATATTTTTGACCCGCGAGTTTAATTACCAAACAAAATACGAGCATGGTGTTTGGGGTTAAACTATCCAAACCTAGGTCGGAATACAAAAGTGTCTTATATCATATCAAAGTAGGAGGTTGCTAATCTAAACGTATACCCTTGCCTTTATCCACGTCGACCTCAAAAGGGTAAACAACGAGAGGGTAAGTAAAACGCTTAGTGAATGCAACAATTATACACATACATATATAATATACCTACTTGCAAACACTTACACACATACCGCATACATGCTAGCAATTTAATTAGCATACCATCCCATAGTAATAAGCTAATAACCTCCAATACCGCAACTAGCATATCCAATAGCATATAGTCGAAACAATATAATATGCTACGCTACAACCCATACACAAACCATATGGTTAACCATACACGCACCATGGTGCTACCGGCTCTGTGGTTCACACCATACGCAATTGTCATGATGCTATCGGCTCCGTGGTTTGCATCACAACTTGAGTCATACTCACGCTAAGGCGTTACCGGCTCCGTGGTTCATACCTTAACAATTCGTAGTATAGTGCTACCGGCTCCGTGGTTCACACTATAACACACCTACCATGATGCTTCCGGCTCCATGGTCCGCATCATAGCACACCCGCACATACTATGGCACTACCTGCTCCATGGATCATGCCATAGCATACAAATAAATACACTATATACATACATGTATAATTATTCCACTCACCTTTTGATCGAAGAGTGAAAATATGCACAATGAGCTCCTTAACCGTCAATGCAATCACCTATTACATTAACATCAATCAACACCTGTCTAAATGGAACTCTTAACCTGCCCAATTAGACACTTAGTGCAAATGTTATCTATTTACACTCACAACGCCACCCTTAGGCCCTAAAAACCAATAATTACTAAAGCTAGTGATCAAGGCCTTAATTTAACCAATATTATACATCACTAGGTCTTTAAGTTCATGCTAATGCACTTTTTGACCCAAAACCCATTTTGACCTAATAATGGGTCAAACCCTAAACTTGCAAGTCTTACACTCCCAAGTCACTAGTTAATCAAGTTCCTTAGTGAACCTTAACCAAGATTAACTCATTTTATTTGTCATTTCATCAACTAGCTCAAAAGTCACAAATTTTAGGTTACATACACTTTCACCCAAACCATAACCCCAATTTCATCAAATATGAACAGTTACACAATTAATTCTCAAAAATCCAAATTAGAGACTTACCACAACACTTATAGAGGTGCTAGCACTGTTGTAAACGGCATCCGTTGCGTCCTTTGTGACGCACGTTGCAACGTTTTGGTGACTAAACCGTTGCGACCTTGTCCTGTTTTTTTATAAGCCGGTCAACGATCAAAAGTCAGGTCAAATGCAGGAAAAATTGGGTCAACGCCGGTCAAAATTCAGAAATGCTGTTAAAATCGGTCATGAGTCGGTCAAATCAATCAAAATTGACTTAGTTTAGTATTCCATTTTGTATTATATTAACGCTAATAGCAATTATAGGTACAAACTTGTCAACGAAGGTTTTTTTATCTCTAAAATATGTGTAAATATATAGTTATATATATAAAAGTCAACATTAGTCAACATCCGTTTCGACCCCGTCTCGGCCCATTTTTTCCGTTGCGACATTTTGAGGTAGCTACCGTTTCTGCCCCGTCTCGCGTCTTTTTAAACCTTGGGTGCTAGAAGGTAGAAACACGAAGGACTTGACCCGATCTAGTAAAACCCGCTTGAAAAGCTTCACTAAACAACTTTCTCTCACTAGCTTCTCTCTCTGCTTTAAGAAGATGATGATAAGGTTGGTGGGTGTGAGTAAATGAGAAAAGGATAACCCTTAATCAGTTTTGTAGCCTCAAACCCGGATCTAGTGTGAAAAGACCAAAATACCCACTTTAAAATGAAGGAAAAAACGAAGTGAGCTGTCAGCAGCTTCTGCGCGCTGCGCTTCTAGACACGCGCCGCGCGTTTCTACAGACACGAATCCAGCCAGCATTTAGATATATAGACATTACGTACAAATTAGTTTCAGGTCTTACAACTCACTAATTATAATTAAAGTTAAAATTAAAAAGTAACTTGAACATAGTATTTACGGTTACATATCCACTTTTATCTCCTAACCACACTTCCACCCTTAATCCAAATTTTACTCCATAAGATAATGAAATGTTAAATGATTTTTTTATTATGTCTTTACATGTTATACGAGGGATGCAAACAACACATTATGTATTTGAAAATAACACAAAGTAGAAGGAGCATTCGTTACGGGTATGATGTAATGGACTATTGTTTTTTCACAAATATGTACCAATGATTTTAAATCACAACATTAAATATTGGAATTGAGATTCAATCAAATTTAGATATTTTTGGATGCTTACAACCGTAAATAAATTTATAATGCGTCAACAATAATCATGTGTAAAATGGATGCTTCATCATGTTAGATGTGGATGTTTCATTTATAAACTTGGTTTATGAATACATATTAGAAAAATTACTTGAATGGTCCTTGTGTTTTACATCATATTTCTTCGGGAGTCCCTGAATTTCTATTTTAACTTGATTGGTCCTTGTGATTTACAAATGTTACGTAGACGGTCCATCGGCCAAACGTCCGTCCAAGTCAACCATTAAGTTTTAGCATGTACCAAGCACATGAGGGTACTTTTGTCATTTTACATCGAATATTTACTTGAGTGGTCCCTGTGTTTTACAAAATATTTCAAGCAGAGTCCTTATGTTATTTTTGGCTTAGGTGGTCCCTGTGTTTTTGATAATGCTAAAAACGAACATATATTTCATAGCATTATTCCTCAAGAAAGACAAGCTTTTAGTTGCAATTGTTCTATTTACAAGTGATATTCGTTTAAATAATAAAAGGTGAAGACAAAAGACAGATTCGACGAATTGAAGACGCAAACGACCAAAAAGCTCAAAAGTACAAAAGACAATCAAAGAGGTTCCAATTATTGATAAGAAACGTCTCGAAATTACAAGAGTACAAGATTCAAAACGCAAAGTACAAGATATTAAATTGTACGCAAGGACGTTCGAAAATCCGGAACCGGGACATAAGTCAACTCTCAACGCTCGACGCAATGGAATAAAAATTACGAGTCAACTATGTACATAAATATAATATAATATATAATTAATTCTTAAAATTAATATATATATTATAATATATTTATAAATCGTCGGCAAGAAAGAAGCCAAAGGAGGGTGAGCTGTATTTTCAAACTCCACGAGTCGCGGAGTTTGAAGGCAAAAATTGCCGCAAGTCGCGGAGCCCCAAAAACTGAAACTCCCTATAAAAGCAAACGAATTCTGATCGCAAAAATCATCCAATATCAATCAATCTCTCTATCTATATACGTAATATTTATATTTATAATTTATATTTTAATTTTAATTTTAATTTTAATCCTAATAATAAGGTTATGTTAGCGAATGTTGTAAGGGTGTATGTCGAAATTCTGTCCGTGTAACGCTACGCTATTTTTAATCATTGTAAGTTATGTTCAACCTTTTTAATTTAATGTCTCGTAGCTAAGTTATTATTATGCTTATTTAATACCGAAGTAATCATGATGTTGGGCTAATTACTAAAATTGGGTAATTGGGCTTTGTACCATAATTGGGGTTTGGATAAAAGAACGACACTTATGGAAATTAGACTATGGGCTATTAATGGGTTTTATATTAACTAAACAATACCTTGTTAATTTAATATACAAACTTATAATTCGACGTATTTATATATAACCACATACGCTTGACTGGGTACGGTGGGCGGGATATCTATAAATACCAATAATTATTCATTTTACCGGATACGGAACTGGATTAATAGTTAATAGACTTGTTGAAACAGGGGTGAATTACATTCAAGGGTAATTGGTGTAATTGTTAACAAAGTAGTAAAACCTTGGTTTACACGCAGTCGATAACCTGGTGTATTCATTAAACAAAGTATTAAAACCTTGTTACAATTCGAATCCCCAATTAGTTGGAATATTTAACTTCGGGTATAAGGATAATTTGACGAGGACACTCGCACTTTATATTTATGACTGATGGACTGTTATGGACAAAAACCAGACGGACATATTAAATAATCCAGGACAAATGGCAATTAACCCATGGGCATAAAACTAAAATCAACACGTCAAACATCATGGTTACGGAAGTTTAAATAAGCATAATTCTTTTATTTCATATTTAATTTCTTTTATTTTATATTTAATTTCACTTCTAATTATCGCATTTTTATTGTTATTATATTTAATTGCACTTCTAATTATCGCATTTTTATTGTTATTGTATTTAATTGCACTTTTAATTATCGTACTTTTTAATTATCGCAAGTTTATTTTATCGCACTTTTATTATTCGCAATTTCATTATCGTTATTTACTTTACGCTTTAAATTAAGTCTTGTATTTATTTATTATTTTACATTTGGTTTTAACTGCGACTAAAGTTTTAAAATCGACAAACCGGTCATTAAACGGTAAAAACCCCCCTTTATAATAATAATATTACTTATATATATATATTTGTATTTTTATAAAAGTAAACTAATATAGCGTTAAGCTTTGTTTAAAGATTTTCCCTGTGGAACGAACCGGACTTACTAAAAACTACACTACTGTACGATTAGGTACACTGCCTATAAGTGTTGTAGCAAGGTTTAAGTATATCCATTCTATAAATAAATAAATATCTTGTGTAAAATTGTATCGTATTTAATAGTATTTCCTGCTAAAATTTAAAAGCTATTTTATATACACCTCGCATAATATCAAGTATTTTTGGCGCCGCTGCCGGGGATTCGCTTAAAAGCCGGAAGCGCAACGCTAATATAAAAAAAAGATTTTTTATTTTTAGTTTACTTTTATAAAAATACGTTTTTGAAAAAAATACGTTTTTAATTATTCGAAAATATAAAAAGAAAACAAAAATATAAATATTTTTAAGAGTTTGTTAAATATTTAAGTTTTATAAAGTTTCTTTATTTTTATTTTATAAAAATATAAGTTTTATTTAAATATTTTGTGTTTATTTAGAACATAAAAAAAAAACCGAAAAAAAAATAATAAAAATTTTTTTTAATAAATATATAAATCTATTTTTAAGATATTTTTAAAATTATAAAGTAGTTCTATTTTTATTTTAGTTTTTAAATATAAGTTTTTATTATATAAATATTTTGATTTAAACAGAAAATATAAAAAAAAAACGCTTCAAATTTTAAACTGTACCTGAGTTGAAAATTGGAACCCCGCGACTCGCGGAGTTTGCAGCCTCGAATACCGCGACTCGCGGAGACACTCTGACACACGTGACAGAACCCTAATTTCGCATTAATTACGGATTTTATAATTATTATTATTAATAAACCCTAATTACTTAATTATTAATATAATTAGTTTAAGTTTTAAAATAAATTGTATTTTAAATTTTAATTAGTTTTATTATATATATAAATTAATAGTTTTATAAAATAAATAATATAAAAATAATATTTTTTATAAAAATTGTACTTTTTACAACTTTTAGTTTATTTTTATATTTTGTCCCTTTTTAATCGTTTTAGCGTAATATTTGTATTTTTAGCTCATATTTAGTTTTAAACTTAGTTTTTGCCATAGTTATTTTTACTTCTAGATTTTTAGGCTTTGCCGTAGAATTCCTTAAGTGCTTTTTCTTTAGACTAAGATTTAGGTACTTTAGAATTTTGCGACGCCTTTTTAAGTTTTAGTTTCTTTTTAAGTTATTTCCATTTGAGATTTAGTTTTTCCTGTAAGCTTTAATATTTTTAGACGACTTTTACCTATGTATCAATTATCATTCCAATTAGTAATCTCAATTTGCGATTATAATTTTAAGTTAGTTGTAGTAATAAGGTTAGGTTAGTCAAGTGTTTTTTAAGTATTATAAGTTTCTTTTATTTTTCCGTCACCTTTTATTTTTCAACCATTTTTCTTTTTCGACGAACTCTTTTTCTTTCTTATTTCTCGCTATTCTAGTTTTAGGACATAGATTTTTATTCTACTTCTTATCTAAATTTCTTAAAATTACGAAAATTTATTTTAAGTAGTTAAATTGATAGACATCAAAATTTTCTGGTTCGTAGTAACAGTTGGATTTGTACGTGGACCGGGTTATTGGAGCCAAACAGTCCTCAATTATATTGAGACCAAACGAATCCTGCCCCTCTGCTACATCTTTTGGCTATTCGAAACGTGGACAAAATCAGAAAAGTCTATTGATTGGATAACTTATTATAATTTTTCTTTCCTTTTAAAAACTAATAGGATATTCAGTGAATGCACCGAGCAAGACGTTCATCACCTTTTGTACGTTCACCACCTGTAACTAGATCAAGACATCTAACTAATATTGTCACCGTTGATAATCCATTTTTTGAACCCGACCTCACAATTGAGAATCCGGAGAATATTCAGGGACGATTCATAGATCCTGAACCATTAAATTTTCCTCCGGAACCACCAATCATTCAAACAGAGATTGTTGAGGAACGAACCATTAAATCAGAATCCTCTAGTGATTCCAATTTAACAAATTCAATTATGGAAGTAACAGAACCTTTAAGTATGGAAGACCGAATGAGAGCTAAACGCACTGGCCAAGGTCACGCAATTACTCATCCAGACATTAATGCGCCACATTATGAAATCAAAGGACAAATTCTACACATGGTGACTAATCAATGCCAATTTAGTGGTGCGCCGAAGGAAGATCCAAATGAACATCTTCGTACCTTTAACAGGATCTGCACACTATTTAAAATCCGAGAAGTAGAGGATGAACATATATATCTCATGTTATTTCCCTGGACTTTAAAGGGAGAAGCCAAAGATTGGTTGGAATCGTTACCTGAAGGGGCGATTGATACATGGGACGTTTTAGTTGAAAATTTTCTTAAACAATTCTTTCCTGCATCTAAAGCCGTAAGACTTCAAGGAGAAATTGTTACGTTCACACAGAAGCCAAATGAAACTCTATATAAGGCGTGGACAAGATTTGGAAAGTTATTAAGAGGATGTCCGCAACATGGTTTAGACACCTGTCAAATAGTACAAATATTCTACCAAGGATGCAACATCACTACAAGGAAAGACATAGATATAGCAGCTGGTGGTTCCATTATGAATAGATATAGCAGCTGGTGGTTCCATTATGAAGAAAACCGAAACTGATGCTTACAAAATTATTGATAACACTGCTTCCCACTCACATGAGTGGCACCAAGAAAAAGATATCGTTAGATCATCTAAAGCAGCTAGAGCCGATTCTAGCCATGACTTAGATTCCATTTCCGCAAAGATAGATGCTGTTGAGAGACGAATGGAAAAGATGACTAAAGATATTCACTCAATACGAATTAGTTGTGAGCAGTGTGGAGGACCACATTTGACAAAAAATTGTCTCAGTATTGAATTAACAATGGAACAAAGAGAGAATATTTCATACATAAACCAAAGGCCTGGAAATAATTATCAGAATAATTATCAACCGCCAAGACCGATTTACAATCAAAACCAGAACTATAATCGAAATATTCCATACAACAACCAACAAGGTCCTAGCAATCAACAAGTATCCAACAATAATTACAATCAGCAAAGACCTAATTTTCAAAACAAACCATCACAACAAACCGATGATAAAAAGCCGAATTTAGAAGATATGATGACGAAGCTAGTTGAAACTCAAACGCAGTTTTTCACATCTCAGAAACAAACTAATGAACAAAATGCTCAAGCATTTAGAAATCAACAAGCTTCTATTCAAAATCTGGAACAAGAAGTAAGTAACCTAGCAAGGTTAATAGGTGAAAGAAAATCGGGAAGTCTACCTAGTGATACAAATGCTAACCCCCGGAATGAAACAGCTAAAGCCATTACCACAAGAAGTGGTACAACACTTAAACCACCTGAAATACCTGTAACTTCTGATGAAGCTATTCCTACTCCACAAGAACCACAACCTGATCAAGATAAGGAAAAAGAACCGGTAGTTGAAAAGGTTAATGAAGATAACACAGTTAAGGCTAAACCTTATGTTAAACCATACCAACCACCACTTCCTTACCCGAGTAAAATAAAGAAAGAGAAACTTGAAGCCGAGCAATCCAAATTCTTGGATATGTTTAAACAGATAAATGTAAATCTTCCTTTCATTGATGTGATTTCAGGAATGCCTAGATATGCTAAATTCTTGAAAGATCTAATCTCAAATAGAAAGAAAATGGAAGAACTCTCGGCTGTTACCATGAATGCTAATTGTTCAGCAGTGCTGTTGAATAAGATACCAGAAAAACTATCTGATCCAGGAAGTTTCACAATTCCATGTTTTCTGGGTAGTCTTAGTTCAATAGAAGCATTGGCAGACTTAGGTGCTAGTATAAATCTAATGCCATATTCACTATACGCTATGCTAGACCTTGGAGAATTGAAACCAACCAGAATAAGCATACAACTAGCCGATAGATCAATAAAATATCCTAGAGGGATAATGGAGAACATGCTAGTTAAAGTTGGTACTTTAGTATTTCCAGTAGATTTTGTTGTTCTGGACATGGAAGAAGATTCTCAAGTTCCTCTCATATTAGGAAGACCATTCTTAAACACGGCTAAAGCAATGATAGACGTGTTCGGTAAGAAATTGACCCTAAGTATAGAGGATGAGAGTGTTACCTTTTCAGTTGATAGAGCAATGCAACAACCACAATCTGCAGATGATACATGTTATTATATTCAAACTATAGATGCACATGCATAATTATTAGAAGAATTTCCAGAATTACAAGGAACAGGAGAATGTTCTTTAGGAGAAGGAACAGAACAAATTGATGAAGCTGAAATGTTAGCTACACTTATAGCTAATGGATATGAACCAACAACAGAAGAAATTCAAATGCTAAAAGAAGAAGACAGATATCGATATAAATCATCGATAGAAGAACCACCGAAATTAGAGTTAAAGCCACTTCCAAACCATTTGGAATACGCTTATTTACATGGTGAATCTGAATTACCTGTAATAATATCGTCTTCTCTTACTGAAAATGAGAAATCACAACTCATTTCTGTGTTGAAAGCTCATAAACCAGCCATTGCATGGAAGATTCATGATATTAAAGGAATAAGTCCTTCGTATTGCACACATAAAATCCTTATGGAAGAAGGTCATAAAACGTATGTGCAACGCCAACGAAGACTAAATCCTAATATGCAAGATGTAGTTAAGAAAGAGATTATTAAACTGCTAGATGCAGGTTTAATTTATCCAATTTCTGATAGTCCATGGGTAAGCCCAGTTCAATGCGTGCCTAAGAAGGGTGGCATGACTGTCATTACAAATGAGAAAAATGAGCTTATTCCTACTAGGACTGTAACAGGATGGCGTGTATGTATTGATTATAGAAAATTAAATGATGCCACCAGAAAGATCACTTTCCCTTACCTTTCATTGATCAAATGTTGGAAAGATTAGCCGGAAATAGTTACTATTGTTTTCTAGATGGATTTTCCGGATATTTTCAAATTCCAATAGCACCCGAAGATCAAGAGAAAATCACATTCATGTGCCCTTATGGTACTTTTGCTTACAAACGCATGCCATTTGGACTTTGCAACGCCCCTGCAACCTTTCAAAGGTGTAAGATGGCGATTTTTCATGACATGATAGAAGAATGCATGGAAGTTTTCATGGATGACTTTTCAGTCTTCGGTGATACATTTGAAACATGTCTAGCTAATCTTGAACGAATGCTTATTAGATGTGAACAATCAAATCTAGTACTTAATTGGGAGAAATGCCATTTCATGGTTAAAGAGGGCATCGTTCTTGGACATAAAATTTCAAAAGAAGGAATTGAAGTGGATAGAGCTAAAGTAGATGTAATTGCTAAACTTCCACATCCCACCAATGTTAGAGGAGTTAGGAGTTTTCTAGGGCATGTCGGTTTTTACCGACGTTTCATAAAAGATTTTTCTAAAATTGCCACTCCTATGAATAAACTCCTAGAAAAGGATGCTCCATTCATCTTTTCAGATGAGTGTATCAAATCTTTTAATATTCTTAAAGAGAAACTCACTAATGCGCCGATCATGATAACACCAAATTGGAATCTACCATTTGAACTAATGTGCGATGCAAGTGATTTTGCAATGGGAGCCGTTTTAGGACAAAGGATTGAAAAATGATTTCAACCTATATATTATACTAGTAAGACGTTACAAGGAGCACAAACGAACTATACAACTACTGAAAAAGAACTCCTTGCTATTGTCTTTGCTTTTGACAAATTTCGATCATATCTCGTTCTAGCAAAAACGGTGGTCTATACCGACCATTCTGCTCTTAGATACCTATTTTCAAAACAAGATGCTAAACCAAAATTAATCCGTTGGATCTTACTCTTACAAGAGTTTGATATTGAAATCCGAGATAAAAGAGGAGCAGAAAATCTTGCCGCTGATCATCTTTCTCGTCTTGAAAATCCCGAATTAGAAGTTCTAAATGAATCGGCCATACAAGACAACTTTCCTGATGAATATCTATTGAAGATAGATTATAAAGAAATTCCATGGTTTGCAGACTATGCAAACTACTTAGTTTGTGGATTCCTTGAAAAAGGATTATCGTACCAAAAACGAAAGAAATTCTTCAGTGATATAAAACACTATTTTTGGGAAGATCCACATCTGTTTAAAAGTTGTCCCGATGGAATAATACGCCGATGTGTATTTGGAGATGAAGCTAGTAAAATTTTAAACCATTGTCATACAGAACCAACAGGAGGGCATTATGGGCCTCAACTAACAGCAAGAAAAGTTTATGATGCTGGATTCTATTGGCCTACAATTTACAAAGACGCACACCTTCTTTGCAAATCCTGTGATGCTTGTCAAAGGGCCGGAAAAATAAGTCAACGTGATGAAATGCCACAAAATGTCATCCAAGTATGTGAAGTATTTGACATTTGGGGTATTGACTTTATGGGTCCATTTCCAAAATCTCATAATAATCTATATATACTCGTAGCCATTGATTATGTATCTAAATGGGCGGAAGCACAAGCTCTCCCAACTAACGATGCACGAGTTGTAGTCAACTTTTTAAAACGTCTTTTTGCAAGGTTTGGAACACCGAAAGCTTTAATAAGTGATCGGGGTACTCATTTCTGTAATAATCAACTTGAGAAAGTTCTTAAAAGATATGGAGTAACTCATAAAATCTCCACCGCATATCATCCACAAACAAGTGGACAAGTTGAAAATACCAACCGAGCTTTAAAACGTATTCTAGAGAAAACCGTAGGATCAAATCCGAAGGAATGGTCCATTAAATTGGAGGATGCACTCTGGGCTTTTAGAACAGCCTACAAAACTCCAATTGGAACCACACCTTTTAGACTTGTTTATGGAAAAGCATGTCATCTTCCAGTAGAAATTGAACACAAAGCATTTTGGGCTTTGAAGACATGTAATCTTGATTTACATGAAGCCGGACGTCTACGATTAAGTCAACTAAACGAATTAGAAGAATTAAGACATGAAGCATACGAAAATTCGTTAATCTATAAAGAAAGAACGAAGAAATGGCATGATAAAAGAATCAAAAGCTCAAAAGAATTTAAAGAAGGAGACAGAGTTCTTCTTTTCAATTCACGATTCAAGCTATTTCCTGGAAAATTGAAATCAAGATGGTCTGGACCATTCATAGTCAAAAGAGTTTTCCCATACGGAACGATAGAATTAATAAATTCAAATGGGATTGAATTTAAAGTTAATGGTCACAGAGTTAAACATTACATACATGGTCCGATGGAAGAAGACAATGAAGTTAATCACAATTTTGATACCACAGCTAACTAAGTATAGGGGGTTTATGTATTTCTGTTAGAGTTAGATTGTCTGTTTTCGTGTAGTTCTCGAAAATGGAACCCGAACGGTCTTTCCCTAGCAGACCCTAAAGAACTAGTCTTCTCTCCCCATTCTGAATTTTTATTTTTTTTAGGAAATGAAGACTGCCTGTGAACTAAACCATGGTCTAATGCTACACGCTTTGATTACTAAACGTAATAATGACACACTTCCAAGTGAAATAGTATCAGTAATCAGAGAAAGATTGGACAGAGTTAGAAAAGAATCCAGATGCGAAGATAATAAGTTACAATTTGGTAAAGGAAAATCAAAATCCGCAGCGAAAAGAAGAGCACGACACCTAGAAAGATGTCACAAATGCGGAAAATGGTCACATGGAGGTAAATGTTCAAATAATCAAACCTATTCAAATACCGAATTTGTTACTTTATGCAGAGACGGACCGTTCATATGTTTAGAAGAAAAAACACTGAATGCTCGAGGTTACGCCTATGTAGCCATGGAAAACTAATTAAACCGACTATCTTATGAATGGGATAGATCGTATAACTAAGAATACTATCTCACAGGCAAGTCTGTACAGTTTTTATTTTTAATTTTTTTTTAACCTTTTGATAATAAACGCTAATTTGTTAGCTATAAAGTATTAAATTGGTATTGAATAAAATTAGGTTTGGCGACCGAAATTATTGATATCATACAAAAATTTATTACATCACTGTGAAATTTAACGTTTATTCTTAAGGTATAAATATCTTTAATCAATCAACCCAAAATATTTCAAAAATTCGTCATGAGTTAAATTAGGTCTTGGAACCGAAATTACTTTACCGAAAAGAGGGACGCATATTTTTGATAATATTTGATTGATTAAAGTGAGATAAAAAGCCAAAAAGATTTTTAATTTTATTTTTACCATGTTTTTAAAATTAATATATAAATCTTAAATTAATATTGTAAACTTTGTAAAAACAATATATTTAAAATTGTAAATATTTGAAAAATTAATATAAGTTTGGTGTGAATTTATAATATGAATTTTTAAATTAAGTTTGGTGTGAATTTTTAATTTTTAAAATATGAATTTTATTTTTATGCATTTTAAATTGTAAGTTTGGTGTGAATTTTTAATATTAATTTTGAATTTTATATTTAAATTGTGTGAATTTAAAAACAAAAATTTACTTTATCTCATTAAGTTAAAAATATGATTTTTAAAATTCGTCGTAAGTTGAAGACTAGGTCTTTGAACCGAAATTGCTTTACCCAAGGGAGGGACGAGAACTTTTATTATCATTATTTTTAATCTTATTGAATTAAAGTATGCCAAAAACATTAAAAAACCCCAAAAAATCTTAGCTTTTAAAATAATCGCTACAAAAAGACAAATTTTAAAATTTTGTCGAAGGACGGACTAGGACATCGATCCGAAACGACCTCGTCCTAAATAACAAGGGAAACAAAATTTTAAAATTAATTACTTAATTGTTTTAATTAGTATAAGATGTTAAAAAAAAAAAATACAAACTCCGCGACTCGCGGAGTTTGAAGGTTCAAACACCGCGACTCGCGGAGGGACCGAATTACAGAAAAAAATAAAGGAGCTGGAACAGCTCAGTCAACACAACACCCACAAAACATACTGCGAAAAAACCCGAAAATATCACCCAAAAATCGAATTTTTTCACCATTAATCATCAAATCTTTTACTAAAATCATGTTGAGAAGGATGCTATCAAGGAATTACTCAAGAAAAACGGTAAATTTCTACACCTAAACACCATTTAATCCGAAAATTAGTGTTCTTGAGCAATTTTATACCCAATTCGATTTTGATATTTTTAGTGTAATTATGCTTAAATTGCTTATGTATTATGCTTGTATAACCTAGATTGATGCTATTTAACATGATTAGAAGCCTTAAACTTCAAATTTTGAGTAATCTAGGGTTTGTGTTCTTGAGCAATTTGGGGCTTTTTGATATAAACAGGTTATGGCCGATTTTTGTCATGAATTGTTGCTAAATTAAGTAGTGTAACATGTTTAGGTAGTTAAATGATCCAAACTTTGAGCCTAAACATGATTTTGAGAATTAAAGTGGACTTTTTCAAGTCTAAAATTCATGAACTTGATTTTTGAGAGATAATGCCATTTGAAACTTGTTTAATTGCTAGTAATGATTAATTTGACATGTTATTTGAGTTGAATGCTTATGAACTTGGCGAACATTTTCGTATATGCTTATTTGAAAAAGTGTAGATTTGATGAAAATATGAAAATCAGCTTAAGTTTGATATAAATTGATCATGTCATTGTAATTATTTTGATTGATGATTTTGCTGACACTAATGCATATTTGGATGCACAAAAATTATGTTTGATGTGTTTTGCAGACTGAAAGGGGTGAATCTTCATCCCAAGCTCGCAATGCTCCTGCTGAGAATGCGGAACAACAGGAGGTGGATAACTACTACAAACAAGATATACCTCATCCAGTCATGACATTTTCTGATATGCACTTGGAAGATTTGCACCCGAACCTGAGATTTGACAGACTTTGGATAGATTATCCAAAATACCAAAGGGGTTTGCATACTCTTCATTCTAAAGTTGTTGAGGTACCTAGGGTCATAGAATGAGGACCATTAGAAGCTGTAGAATTGGCCGGGCCAATTAGGGAATTACTTGCACAGAGGTATGGTAATTCTACTTTTAACGACTGGGTACGTTTATTCACCATGCGTAGACCTGTATATAAAGTATGGTGTGAAGAATTGTTGTGTAGTATAGAATTAAATGATTGGGTAGCTAGTTTAACCGATAGATCTTTTATTAGATTTTTGTTAGGAGGTTCGATGCGCCACATGTCTTTACTAGACATGGCTCAGGCTTTACGTATATATACGCCTGAGGAGTTAGCATCTGCCGATTGTAGAGGGTTGATACTAAATGGTAGAAAGATAGATGAAAATTTTGATACACATGGTGTATGGAGTCAAATGACAAGCCATCACCGATTCAAAGGGGGAAATTACTCTTATTTGGATATAGATAGAGCTGAATTAAGAGTAATTCATAGGTTTTTAGCTAATTCGATTACACAAAGAGGTAAGAACAAGGAAAAGGTAAATGAACAGGATTTGTTTTACCATATGTGTATTCGAGACCCACAAAGCGCTGTAAGTATACCTTATTGTGTGGGTTATTATTTATCAGCTATGGTTAGGGGGATGAGACCGCATAGCATAATAGGAGGTGGTATATTTATTACTTTGATTGCTGAATATCTCGGTGTGGATATAAGTCGGGGGGATTATTAGTCGAAGAACCAGAACCTCGCGATACAATAGGTTTAAATGTATACCATGGTGCGAAAGTTTTGAAGAGGAGAAATAACGCTGCAGTACAATACCATAGTAGACATCCACAGGTTGAGAGAAACCAACAGCAAGGTAATGTAGGAGGGGGAAATGAAATGCAAGAAATGCAAAGGTTTATAGCTTCACAGGAGTACGAAAATGCTAGACATAGAGCATTTAAAGATTGGCAAGTTCATCAAAACCAAATCATAGATTATTGCCAACATATAGGTAGAAACTATATTCCTACTCCATCGCCCATATTCCCTCCCTGGTCTATAGAGATTCAACCACCGTATCCTACGTATAACCCAGCCGAAGCATTTTATAGCACCTATGGTTATGCATGGAACCCCTACTGGTATCAGTATCATCCTTAGTCTACTTAGTTTTATTTATTTTGTAATTTGTAATGTTGATACGTTTAATACTTATTTAATATTGTAATAGTTTTTATAATTTTCTAACTTTTATTCTTAGATTTTAATAATTTTTGAATGTGGGGTAATATACCAAGCTTCAAAAATATGTATATATGTATGCAGTTTATCTTATGTACACAACAGGGTAAAATAACGCATTTTCAAAGACTGGCATTAAGTTCAGTAAAAGCAACTAATTTTGACGACAAGATGCAAAATATATGTGAAATAACAACATGACGGAATGAACAAATGATGTGCACCATTTATCATTCAGCAAACAAACACAAATATGTTTGGAAACTTTGGTAAAATTTAATCATTTTCACACAAATCACCCTCAATAATTTAAATTGTTACTGATTTCTTGCAAATGAGGGCATTGCAAGATCTTAAGTGTGGGAAGGGGTTAAATTCTTTCAGATTTTAAAATTTTTACTTTATACACTTGGTTACCATTAGAAATACTAGTAAAGTAGTAGTTGTATTAGAATCTAGTGCTCTCTGATAATAAAGAACAGCCCTAGTCTTATATACTGACTACCCAATTCTAGTAAAATTTTTCAAAATTTTTAATTAAATGAACTCAAAATCATGTTTATACATATTTATGAATGATAAAACTAGGTTTTAACACCGAAATTATTGTTACCTCGGAAAGGACATAAATTGATAAACAAACCAAAATGTTAAAATTCATTTAAAATGGAATAGAGGACAATAAAAAGGAAAATAAAAGCCAAGTGTGGGAAAATTCTCCAAGTTATTCAAAACATATGTCACATATTTTTGTACAAATAACTGAAAATACTTTTGCTTTGGACTAAACTAAACTGTTTTACCCGATGAAAGAAAAGAAGAGATGGATCTACACGATGAATCAATTCCATCATTAAAAGGAATTAAAGTCTTCCGAAAAAGAAACGCGCTTCTTGATTTAGGTCAGGAAGTTGTCATCCTGACCAACTGTAGGTTGACGAAAAACCTAGAAAAGTCATCACTAAAATCAGCAGGAAATCCACGGACCTCAGCATTAAACAGGGTCGCGAAGTGGTCAGATTTATCCTAACCATGAGAAGGATTTATCTCGTACAATGGGGGGCACCATTCAAATTAGCTGGATAAGACTAATGAATCAGATCCCCAGAAAGGATAATCTCCTTAAAAGATCAAAAATCAGCTTTTAAGCCTGATATTACTCAATCCTTGAGATTGACCTTAAAGATTGAGAATTACAAACTCATGGAATTCAATGATATCTAAACTCGAGCCTGAACGAGAAAATATTTTGATCAAAATTACAAACCGATTTGTTTTCTAAAAACCCATTTTCAATGCGTTCATTACCATTGAACGTAAAATCCTAGGAATTCACCTGGAATTCATTAGGTCACCTGAACCAAATCGGGTGTCAACCGTAAGAACGGTGGTTGCATAGTGGTCAAAGACAGGACCTTGTGCCAAACCTACAAATTATAAGGGTGAGCTTTACTATTGCTCCTACCAAGGATAGTAATTGCGTCAGATACGTTATAGACCATAATTAAAAGCATGTCAGGGGACATTGCCTTCACAGTTGCTTGTTCAACGCTTTCCTTTACAACCGGACGGTAGTTTACCGAAAGGTAATATACGGGACAAGTAAACTGGACGTGTTGCTTTCCAAATACAAGGTTAGCAAGTGGGTGACACAAAACCATAAGTTTTGAGCTAAAATTTTCAAATCTGAAACCCACAAAAATATTTTGCAAACACCGGTGAAGGGTTATTCCGGAAAACTTATCTAGGGTAAAAACTAGATTTAATTTTCAAAAGATCAAATGTTTTCATAAAGATCCAATTTCCTTAATGGATCTAAATTTTTATAGTCATGTGGGACTGTAAACCATATCGTTACTACCATTGTTTATACCGCCGTATAGAAATCACTGATGTACAAAGTGTGAAGAATAAAGAAGCGATTCTAGTATTTCAAGACGATATTGCTTGAGGACAAGCAACGCTCAAGTGTGGGAATATTTGATAATGCTAAAAACGAACATATATTTCATAGCATTATTCCTTAAGAAAGACAAGCTTTTAGTTGCAATTGTTCTATTTACAAGTGATATTTGTTTAAATAATAAAAGGTGAAGACAAAAGACAGATTCGACGAATTGAAGACGCAAACGACCAAAAAGCTCAAAAGTACAAAAGACAATCAAAGAGGTTCCAATTATTGATAAGAAACGTCTCGAAATTACAAGAGTACAAGATTCAAAACGTAAAGTACAAGATATTAAATTGTACGCAAGGACGTTCGAAAATCCGGAACCGGGACATAAGTCAACTCTCAACGCTCGACGCAATGGACTAAAAATTACGAGTCAACTATGTACATAAATATAATATAATATATGATTAATTCTTAAAATTAATATATATATTATAATATATTTATAAATCGTCGGTAAGAAAGAAGCCAAAGGAGGGTGAGCTGTATTTTCAAACTCCGCGAGTCGCGGAGTTTGAAGGCAAAAATTGCCGCAAGTCGCGGAGCCCCAAAAACTGAAACTCCCTATAAAAGCAAACGAATTCTGATCGCAAAAATCATCCAATATCCATCAATCTCTCTATCTATATACGTAATATTTATATTTATAATTTATATTTTAATTTTAATCCTAATAATAAGGGTATGTTAGCGAATGTTGTAAGGGTGTAAGTCGAAATTCTGTCCGTGTAACGCTACGCTATTTTTAATCATTGTAAGTTATGTTCAACCTTTTTAATTTAATGTCTCGTAGCTAAGTTATTATTATGCTTATTTAATAACGAAGTAATCATGATGTTGGGCTAATTACTAAAATTGGGTAATTGGGCTTTGTACCATAATTGGGGTTTGGATAAAAGAACGACACTTATGGAAATTAGACTATGGGTTATTAATGGGTTTTATATTAACTAAACAATACCTTGTTAATTTAATATACAAACTTATAATTCGACGTATTTATATATAACCACATACGCTTGACTGGGTACGGTGGGCGGGATATCTATAAATACCAATAATTATTCATTTTACCGGATACGGAACTGGATTAATAGTTAATAGACTTGTTGAAACAGGGTTGAATTACATTCAAGGGTAATTGGTGTAATTGTTAACAAAGTAGTAAAACCTTGGTTTACACGCAGTCGATAACCTGGTGTATTCATTAAACAAAGTATTAAAACCTTGTTACAATTCGAATCCCCAATTAGTTGGAATATTTAACTTCGGCTATAAGGATAATTTGACGAGGACACTCGCACTTTATATTTATGACTGATGGACTGTTATGGACAAAAACCAGACGGACATATTAAATAATCCAGGACAAAGGACAATTAACCCATGGGCATAAAACTAAAATCAACACGTCAAACATCATGGTTACGGAAGTTTAAATAAGCATAATTCTTTTATTTCATATTTAATTTCTTTTATTTTATATTTAATTGCACTTCTAATTATCGCATTTTTATTGTTATTATATTTAATTGCACTTCTAATTATCGCATTTTTATTGTTATTGTATTTAATTGCACTTTTAATTATCGTACTTTTTAATTATCGCAAGTTTATTTTATCGCACTTTTATTATTCGCAATTTCATTATCGTTATTTACTTTACGCTTTAAATTAAGTCTTGTATTTATTTATTATTTTACATTTGGTTTTAACTGCGACTAAAGTTTTAAAATCGACAAACCGGTCATTAAACGGTAAAAACCCCCTTTATAATAATAATATTACTTATATATATATTTGTATTTTTATAAAAGTAAACTAATATAGCGTTAAGCTTTGTTTAAAGATTTTCCCTGTGGAACGAACCGGACTTACTAAAAACTACACTACTGTACGATTAGGTACACTGCCTATAAGTGTTGTAGCAAGGTTTAAGTATATCCATTCTATAAATAAATAAATATCTTGTGTAAAATTGTATCGTATTTAATAGTATTTCCTGCTAAAATTTAAAAGCTATTTTATATACACCTCGCATAATATCAGTTTTACACAATATTTCATGTGCATTCGATTCGCGCTTTCTATCACGTTTACGATTCAGGTTTCGGTTCGCGTTTACGATTCACATTTTCGATTTCATTTCGCGTTATCGAATCGCATTCTGGGTTCACTTTATCGTTTAACATTTTTTCGCATTTTTGTTTCGTGTCTTCGTTTCATGTTTTCAGTTCGCTTTTCTGGTTCGCGTTTTTGGTTTGCGTTTTAGATTCGCGTTTCAACGCGAATTTTCGACTTTACTCCTCGTTATCGAATCGCATTTCCGATTCCCGATATTGTTTCACTTTTTTCGTATTTTCGTATTTTCGTTTCATGTTTTCTTTTCCGGTTCAAGTTTTTGATTGGCATTTTCGAAAAAATTGTGAAACGATACCGGGAATCGGAAACGCGATTCGAAAACGACAAGTGAAATCGAAAAAATGTGAAATCGAAACGCGAATCGAAATCGCAAACCAAAAACACGAACCGGAAAATATAACTGAAAAAGGAAACAAAAACACGAAACGAAATTGCGAAAAAATGTGAACGATAAAGGGAACCCAAAACGCGATTCGATAACACGAAATGAAATCGAAAATTCGGATCGAAAAGCGAACCAAAAACGCGAACCGAACCGTGAATCGTAAACGTTAAATGAAAACACTATTTGAAAACACATGAAATATTGTGTAAAACACAGGGACCACTAAGTCAAAAAATAACAGAAGGACTCTGCTTGACATGTTTGGTAAAACACAGGGATCACTCAAGTAATTTTTTGAGGTAAGATGACAAAACTACACTCATATGCTTGGCACATGCTAATACTTAACGGTTGACTTAGACAGACGTTTAGCAGAGGGACCACCTACGTAACATTTGTAAATCACAAGGACCAGTCAAGTCAAAATAGAAATTCAGAGACTCCCGGTGAAATGTGGTGTAAAACACAGGGATCATTCATGTAATTTTTTCTACATATTATAACGATCATTGTTTGTGTGTTGATACGGAAACCATGAAAAATGATACAACATACAAGTAAATCTATTTTCAAGTTGAAAGAAATTTTACTTTCACTACATGTATAAATTGCATCCTCAAATTATATTAATTTTATCCGTTAAATTAAATGTGAGATGCAATTAAAGTGTCATCCAATTTCATAGTATAGTTACTGTCCAAGATTTGTTAACGTTATTCATAGAGAATATGTTTATGCCACTTTTTTATAGGAGAAATTAATTTACATTACGCATGGACCTTCAATTTGTATGCAGATTGACCTTCAATCTGTAAAAAAATTGAAACTTTTTTTTAATTTAAGTCTGAAACATCATAAAAATTACACGAAATGATTAAATCAAACATGTCATTATCGATTGAACTCAATATGTTTACAAATTGAATTCAGTCTGTGTACAGATTGAACTCAATTTGTGTACACGGATTGAGTTCATCTACCAAATCCACCTACTCAATCTGATGTGCAGGTTCTTTAATCAATCGAATTAATGTTTAAAATTGATGTTACCTTTTTCCAATAGAAGCGACTAGAAGATTTCGTGAAGCATTATCGATCAAAACATAAGCAAAATGCAAAAATTGATGACGAACATCTTCAAACCTTGACCTTCGATTCTGAAATGAACCGTGGAATTGATGCATCACGAAGCTGAAAACAAGTATCCATGAGCTCAAATTTGTGACTAATTTGAATTAAGAACACATAGATCAATCCAGCGATGAATTCGTCTTTGGTTCTCTAGGTTCTCTAGTATGGAGCTTCAGATCCTTTGACTATATATATATATATATATATATATATATATATATATATGGGCAGTGTTGGGGGAGAATATGGGTTAATGCGTGAATTATGCTTAATGACTATACTAATCTTAACCCATAATGATAAGTGTTTTGATGATGACATATGCACATAACTAGAGGTGATGGTAGACATCTTGACATAAATGTACAAGTTCACTAATCTACACTTACTTTAACAAAAGACCAAAACTAAACATAGCTTAAAATAAGAATGTTGGTTTCACGGTTGGGTCCACGGTTGACCGCAGGTCAGACCGTAAAACCTTTCACCCTAGTTTATAAAACCAGGTGTGTACAATCGACCCCACGGTCAACCGTGGTCGACCGTAAGAGGTTCTGTTCAAATTTCCACCAATTTTAGTTCGACCACTTCGGGGTATCTATAATTTATGAAACTTGTTTAAACATGCTTAGAATAGTTGCCTCCTTCATACCCAAAGGAGTTTTGGTCACTAGAACACTAATTTTGGTTAATCACACCTATTGACACCTTATTGACGATTAAACCTTAATTAAGGAATAACACATAAGTGTTATAGGAAAACATGTACATCTAAAATGTATTTAGACATACTTAGGATGGTCATCAAGTCCCAACCAAGAGTTGCCCTTTCCTTGCACATGTGTTGGACATTAATGTATACTTATACATTAATCTTGCAAATGCCACTTTGCAAGTAAAACTTACATAGCCTTAATTCAAAGCTATGTTATCATTATATGTTTAATCGGATTGATTAGTGATCTCTTGCTAGTTATTACATGAATATTAGTTGACTACTTGCTATTAATACATGTGTATTATGTCACTATGTGCTAAGTGCTAAATGCTAAGTAGTTATTAATATATATATATAAATGAACCTTGTCTTGCTATGTGTTACAAGTTGGAGTTCCATCAACTTGTATTTGGACTACTTCAATATATGCTTATGATACTTGGATAATGCTTAATATCTCATAATCTAGTAATCTTAAAAGTTAATGGATCATTAACTTACACGGGTTTGCTTAAGTCTAAAATCAAGTTTATGAATGGTCTAGACTTGATTTAAATTGATGTCTTACAACATGCTTAATTGATATTACTTGCTTAAATTCTCAAGACATCATTATCACACTTAGTTAATTCACAAACAAGTTAAAATTTAAATACTAGCATGCTTTGTGATTAAAGTGAGTTGTTGTCATCAATGACATGTTGACCAACCAATAGGGATTTAGCAAATGTGTTAATTGCAAACAAAAGATTATGAAAAAACTGATATTGCCTCAAATTATTATCATGACTTGTATCTAAGAATGTTAGACTTTCCACTTTGAGCATGACAAGTCTACTATCAAGGCAATACATCCAAAGTAAATGAACATTTAATGCATATAGTACTTGTATAGGATGTTGGGTATCTTTTGTAGGTGATAAATGAAGTAAAGAGTCCAAAGATTAATGTTCAAAACTGATTCAAATGGCTATACAAAGGATAAGTATTTTGGACTGGACCGTGTGCGGTCGACCCACGGTCGACCGTGGTCTCAGCTGCAGTAACAACTAGTTTTCTATCTCTCCATATAAATAGCAAGACTTGGAGAACTTTGAAGACTTGGACCTCTTGCATGCTACAACTCAAAATCATCAGAGAATCACAAGAACATAACACTTATACATATGTTTGTGATTAGCAAGAGAAGTTCTATAATCTCATAGTTTATAGAAGGGGTTGTAAACTTACTTTAAAATTACTCTCTTTGTGAGTTTACATAGTGTTGTATTAATCCTTAGAATTTTCTTACGGTTGTCATCACTAGAAAGGGTGAGTATTTGTACTTTGTAATTAGAAGCATATGCTAGCTTAGCTATCATCTTCCTTAAAAGGACCTAAGGGGTTGATTAATCTGATTGGGGATTAATACTTGCCTAAGGTGAAGGCAAGTTGATCTAAGTTGGAGGTAATATTTCAAAGGGATAGAAAGATTAGGTTTGTTGTCTAAGAAGAAGTACAAGGCTTGTTAATCGGATCTCCACTGGATTTGGAGAAAGGTGCTTAGTGAAGTGAAAATCCCGATTAGTGAATCGGGGAGTGGATTAAGGTTGATTAGTTAACATCCACCCGAACCACTATAAATTCTTGTGTTTATGTTCTTTATTTTATATTCCGCATCATTACAAATATAAACACGTCACACATTAGTTTGAGTTGATTATAGTGATCAAAGATTGCTCAAATCTTGTTGATAATTGAAAAAGTTTTGAAAATTGAACTAAGTAACTATTCACCCCCCCTCTAGTTACTTACAATTGGAATCAGAGCGGTTGCTCGAACATTTGCTCTAGAAACATTTTTGATTGAGTCAAAAACCATTTTGTGCAAAAACCCAAGTCAAACGTTCTTGGGATCAACTCAAACAATGACATACCTTGAAATATTGGATAATGAAGCACCAATCTTTGATAGAAAGGATGTCTATGTGTGGAAGATAAGATTCGAGATCTATGTCAAATCAAAGGATTATGACATATGGAGAATCATCAAGGGAGGAAACCTTGTTCCTCAAGAATCTTCAAACATGGCGAACCCAACATTTCAAAATGATGAAGTAGTAAATAAAGTGTTATAACAATTTGATGCTATATCACTACTTCATAGGGTTCTTCCAAGTGAAAAAGTGGTTAAAATGCTTTCATGCGAAGTGCAAAGGAATGTTGGGATATACTATGTCCTCAAGTTGAAGAAGCCTCAAGTTGCTTAATGAAGAATGGGTTTAAGGAAAAGGTAACAAGACTTGAATGTCTTGGTGGGAATTGGTTAGATGATCCAGATGGAGATGAATATCACGGTTGGGTCCGGTCAGACCGTGGAACCTCGCACCCTAGTTTATGAAACCAGGTTCTGTCCAAATTTCCACCGATGTTAGTTCGACCACTTCGGGGCATCTATAATTTATGAAACTTGTTTAAACATGCTTAGAATAGTTGCCTCCTTCATACCCAAAGGAGTTTTGGTCACTAGAATACTAATCTTGGTTAATCACACCTAATGACACCTTAATGACGATTAAACCTTGATTAAGGAATAACACATAAGTGTTATAGGAAAACATGTACATCTAAAATGTATTTGGACATACTTAGGATGGTCATCAAGTTCCAACCAAGAGTTTCTCCTTCCGTGTACATGTGTTGGACATTAATGTATACTTATACATTAATCTTGCAAATGCGACTTTGCAAGTAAAACTTACATAGCCTTAGTTCAAAGCTATGTTATCACTATATGTTCAATCCTTGATTAATTAGTGATCTGTTGCTAGTCATTACATGAATATTACTTGACTACTTGCTATTAATACATGTGTATTATGTGACTATGTGTTAAGTGCTAAATGTTAAGTAGTTACTTAATGTGTATATGAATGAACCTTGTCTTGCTATGTGTTACAAGTTGGAGTTCCATCAAATTGTATTTGGACTACTTCAATATATGCTTATGATACTTGGATAATGCTTAATATGTCATAATCTAGTAATCTTAAAAGTTAATGAATCATTAACTCACACGGGTTTGCTTAAGTCTAAAATCAAGTTTATGAATGGTCTAGACTTGATTTAACTTGATGTCTTACAACATGCTTAATTGATATTACTTGCTTAAATTTTCAAGACATCATTAACACACTTAGTTAATTCACAAATAAGTTTAAATTTGAATACTAGCATGCTTTGTGGTTAAAGTGGGTTGTTATCATCAATGACATGTTGACCAACCAATGGGGATTTAGCAAATATGTTAATTACAAACAAAAGATTATGACAAAACTGAGATTGCCTCAAATTATTATCATGACTTGTATCTAAGAATGTTAGACTTTCCACTTTGAGCATGACAAGTCACTATCAATGCAATACATCCAAAGTAAATGAACATTTAATGCATATAGTACTTGTATAGGGTGTTGGGTATCTTTTGCAGGTGATAACTGAAGTAAAGAGTCCAAAGATTAATGTTCAAAACTAATTCAAACGTTTATACAACGGATAAGAGTTTTGGACTGGACTGCGTGCGGTCGACCCACGATCGACCGTAGTCCCAGTCGCAGCAACGACTAGTTTTTTATATCTCCATATAAATAGCATGACTTGAAGAACTTTGAAGACTTGGACCTCTTGCATGCTATAACTCAAAATCGTCAGAGAATCACAAGAACATAACACTTATACATATGTTTGTGATTAGTAAGAGAAGTTCTATAATCTCATATATTAAAGAAGGGGTTGTAAACTTACTTTCAAATTACCATCTTTATGAGTTTGCATAGTGTTGTATTAATCCTTAGAGTTGTATTAGGATTCTCATCACTAGTAACGGTGAGTCTTTGTACTTTGTAATTAGAAGCATATGATAGCTTAGCTATCATCTTCCTTAAACTAAACTAGGGAGTAAAATTAATCCCATTGGGGATTAATACTTGTCCAAGGTGAAGACAAGTTGATCTAAGTTGGAGGTAATCTTTCAAATGGATAGAAGGATTAGGTTTGTTGACTAAGAAGAAGTACAAGGCTTGTAAATCGAATCTCCACTGGATTCGGAGAAAGGTGCTTAGTGAAGCAAAACTCCCGATTAGTGAATTGGGGAGTGGATTAAGGTGGATTAGTAAACATCTACCTGAACCACTATAAATCCGATTAGTCTAGGCACCTATCTCAAGTCGCCTAAATCCCTTAGACCATGCTCTGATACCACATGTAACAACCCAAACCAAACCACGTTCGAACCCGCTTAAAGTATCACAAAAAAAAAAAATTATTTTTGTTGCACAGCTTTTGGCGCGGCGCGCAAAAAGGCCTGGACAGGCTGCTGTCCCAAAAAGTCAAAAACATGAAAATGTTTGACCACTTCCCGACGTATTTAGACAAAACGCTTTTCACAACATATTCATATATGAAAAACTAACACATTCCGTTCATAAAATAAGTTTTACGAGACCGGGCTCACACCGGCCGTTTTACGACTTTCGTACAAAATACAAGTTTTCAAGCACATGATTTTTAATACAAAATAAAGCCAAGCATGGCGATTGGGGATACGCTACCTAATCCTAATTGAATCCAAAAGCATGCCTCTAAAGCTACTACGCAAGTCCACTAGTCCCCGCACTTACCCGAGCCGCCGCGTCCATGCACTCTATAAAAATGTCAACAACGAGAGGGTAAGCTAACGCTTAGTGAGTGAAAATATACTACATACATATATATGCATAAAATGGACACGCCACACAAATAATCAAATACCGCATACCGGAGCATCCAAGCATAAAGGCAAGCTAAGCTAAGCATACCGTATAATCACTAAGCAACAAGCTAGTAACAACAACCATAAAGTAAGTCACCAACGACGATGTGAACAACGCCAATAAGCTACACCCAGAGGGTTAGCTACATCACAACAATACATTAATATATATAACAGAGCGTAAAACCGCACAAGGTTAACCAATCGTACAAAGGAATGGTACTCGAATTTCCCATCGGTGCTCGTAACAACCGTTAGTGTACAACACATATATCACTAACCCTTGGACAACACATATCCGTTCATGAAACCGTTAGCGTACAACGCATATATCACTAACTTGGACTACACATATCCGTTCATGAAACCGTTAGCATACAACGCATATATCACTAACTTGGACAACACATATCCGTTCATGAAACCGTTAGCGTACAATGCATATATCACTAACTTGGACAACACATATCCATTCATAAAACCGTTAGTGTACAACACATATATCACTAACTTGGACAACACATATCCATTCATAAAAATAAACACATCACAATTCACTATCAACCCTTCGCCATTGGGGTTATCCAATTCACAACCACGTGTGATAATGTACACACAAAACGTGTACCTCGCCAAAGGTGGTCAACCAAAATGCATATCCGTGCTACTTGGACCTATACACAAGTCCATCAAATCCATCTATATGTAAAGTGAGCTCTATAATCGAGAACCACTTCACCTGACCCGCACCCATCCTACACATACATATGCACATAGGATATTAACACTCACCTTGAAGTCTTGATGGATGCCAAACCAAAATCCGAAATCGCCGATGAAATGTACCTATTCCATTTATTACATAACAAGTAACACAATTAGGGTTGACTTACAAACCAACCCAATTGACACTTAGTGCAATTTCGACCCAAATGCACTTCCAAGTACAAATCACGCCCAAATTAACCAATAATCACTAACACAAGTGAGAATGGTCCTAATACGCCAATTAAACCCAATCATAGGTGTTAAACACCTATCTTGCCAATAATGACACTTAAACCCTAATTTTGACCCAAAGGAGTCAACATCGTGCCATTAGCGAGTTTTGACACCAAAACATATTTAACTCGGTTTTATACTTCAACTTAATCCATTTTAAGTTTATAAACCTTATTAAATCGACAATTGGGTCATAATCATCACCAAACCCTAATTTTGACTCTAGTCAAAATTAGTCAACTCAAATTCACCTAAAGTGGTTCCAACACTTCCATAATCACTAAACCTAGTGATTAAACTCAAGATTAAAGCCTAATCAAGGCCAAATCGTCAACCAACCCAAAACCCGCCAAGTGACAAGAATAACTAGTCACCATAAACCCATTTCATCATCTAAGAGGGTTTCACTACAAATCAAACTCAAACCCTAACTTGAATATCAAATCTAACAAATGTAATTCGGAGTTTGAACTTACCAATACCACCAAAATGATGCCGTTGACGAGTAGAACAACTTTAAAACCCGAGCTTTGGTGAGAATCCAACTCCTTCTTCTCCAATTCAAGCTCTCTCACTCTAGAACCCTTCCTCTCTCTCTAGATATGGATGAGAGTGTTTGTGTGGGTGAGAAATGAGCTCCAATGGAGTTATAGATCAGTTTTGGTGACCCTAAACCGACCCTAAATGAAAAGACCAAAGTACCCCTCATTTAAACCTTTTAAAAAAAGCTGAAAATTGCATCAGACGGGATCGGAGCGCCGCTCCATAAGGTGGAGCTCCGCTCCAACCTTCAGGTCAGTTTTCAGTTTCTTGTTTTGGCCATAACTTTTTGACCGTAGCTCCGTTTTCGATGAATCAAATATCGTTGGAAATGTAATATGATTTTCTTTCCAATGGTAAGGCTTTGAAACATCAACACAAACTTTCTTTGGGGTTAAAAAGATACGTACACACCTTGTCACTACAGACAACGTCCAGTTTCCTTCGACGTTCGAGCAAGCAACACGTACGTGCTTCGTACACTTCATACACGCATCGTACACCATAAATACATTATGTACAATAAATATTTGGGTCTTAAAACTCTCCCCCACTTAAATTCGATCACGTCCTCGTGATCTTTCCCACTTAACCAATCCGGACCTACTCAACGGTCCTCAATCATAAGTCCCAATCCGAACTTTCCCAGACAATTCTTCCCAATGAATCACCTTTAACAACTAAAATCATCACCCGCGATTTATCAAAACCATAATCCGAGCACTAACCTGCTCAATTCCCCATATCGGGAAAAACTCGACCAATCTCGTACCGAGATATCAATTGCTTAGCGTACCTTTACCAAGGACAACGCTAAAAGCGACCATGTCTCAACCTAAAGTCAACAATCCGAACGTTGAGGATCGAACCACATGAATCCTTACAGATTACACTTACCACTAAACATCCTTTGTAGTGCGCAATACAACCAATACGCCACTATCCTAACATCATAAGCAACGGCTAAAACTAAAAGCGCCCAAAACAACTATGGCAACGCTAATCCTAAGGTGTACAAAATCGACTATTGTCACACCCGTAACAACATGTGAGCAAAACACGGCTATCGTATCATTAATCACACAACACGGTCCTCACGATCCCACCATCGGTGTATAAAATAACTGATAGATCACACCACACGGTCCTTACGACCCCACCATCGGTGTATAAAACAACCGATAGATCACTCAACACCGGATGAAGTCAGCGGACCCCGTCAACGGTCATGCTTCACCGATATATCACTACTCCCATGATGAAGTCAGCGGACCCCGAACGGTTATGCTTCACCAATCACATACTCCCATGATGAAGTCAGCGGACCCCGAAGGTGATGCTTCACCAATCAACGATCTCATGATGAAGTCAGCGGACCCCGAAGTTCAAGCTTCATCAATCACATACGCACTTTTGGCCTCAATCAACGAGTAGTGCAACATCACGCTCTGCTACACTATAGTGAACCCTACGGATACCACTAACCATCCACACAATCGAGCAAGAACCACCTATATCGAACATAGGCATAAAACAATAATTCTCTATAAGAGAATCCACCACGCACATCCCTTAATCGAGGGATTCCACCTTGCTTGCCATATCCGTTCATTATCTCTCAACGAGATTTACCACATTACCACCTTGGTGATAATTCAAATCCAAATCCAAAATCATAGGTACAATTTTACCGAAATTGTACTCCACCACAAATCGACCAAATCTAGGTCCCGACACAAATTTCGGATCTACCAAAAGCATTGTCCGAAATCTCACACTAAAACCTCCTCGTGCGGGAGTGTAACTCCCCCACTTGGAATTACGTTCCATAATCGCATCTCGTACACCCGTACAATGCTACCAAAGGTAGACTTTACCAACAATTGGGTTCACACGACCCATCACTATATCTCGTTCCAATCTTCGGCACACGAAGGATTTCAACCAATCCTTAACACTTCGAATGAAAAATGTACCGCAAATTATACAGCTCTACTCTCGCAATCATCCAATTGCTATAGCTTGTCAAACTTCACCCAGTCACTCATGTAACTAAGGGTTTCACTTCGGTACCCTAAGTACAATGTAACCGCAACATAATCGGAGTCGAACACCACGCTAGTAGGTATAAAAGAGGCACCTAATGTCGCGTCACGTAGACACCTTTACTAACATACATCGAGATCCAAAACACTCGATTTCTCGGGTTTCATCCCACCCGTCGAACCTCATGGTTCATCAAATTTAACACGAGAGCAAACACGCTCTAACATCCGAACACCATAACTCATTTCCATGGCTTGGTAGAAACATTTCCCAAATACTAAGGAATGCTTGGTAAAGCCAAGTCTTACACCCTTCGCCCAGCAATAAAAACGTCACCATAGGGTACTTCCATAGGAACGTCACCCATAACAATAACATGCACAACACAATGCATTTAACAAACTCAAACTCAACGGCACTTAATAAATAATCAAAGACATATTTATTAAAACGAAACGTACCTTAACGTCTCCTTGCCGCACCCGTCCCCGCTAACTTGGGACATTCCGACTTACGATGTCCTTCTTCTTGGCAATGGAAGCACACCATGCCATCACCCTTTGGTACCGAACATTCCCAAGACTTGTGACCCCTCACGCCACAATTGTAACATCTAGGCGCACTAGAATCCGATATAATCGTCCGCGTACCACCCATGCTCACACTCGGACCCTTAGTCCTCTTACTCGGAGCACCATACGAAACAACCCTTCTCTCACTTGAAGGCTCACTCATCTCCGATCGCAAGTACGACTCGAAACTCCTAGCCAAGTTGAATAATTCTGCAAACGATTTCGCTTGACCTCGGCTAATTTTACTCTTCAAGTCGTCATTCAAGGTCCGATAAAAATCCCCCATCAACAAACGGTCATTCCCCAAATACTCCGGGCAAAAACGAGCCTTCGCCATAAAGGTCGTCTTGAGAGTATTCAAATCCATAGACCCTTGTTGCAAATTTCACAACTCATTACCCATTTCCGACAAATCGGCGGAAGTTCGGAACTCCTCGTAAAATTCCTTCTTAAACTTGTCCCATGATAATGCCATAAACATTTCACCACCGACAAGGTCAATCTTACCATCCAACCAATCCTTCGCCCTACCCCGCAACAAACTAGTAGCGAGTCTTGTCCTCTTCTCGGGAGGGCATTCAATAGTATGAAAACACCCTTCGACATCCGAGATCCATGTGGTGCTTACCAAAGGATCCGGTTTCCCATCATACCTCAGGGGTTTAGTCCTCATGAAGCTCTTAAGACAACGCTCCATTTCACCACTACTTTGAAGTTCGGAATACTTCTTATCGATTTCTTCTCGAAACGCACTAATTTGTTCCGCAACGGCGGCCGCAACTCTAGCGTTAAACTCCGCATTGTTCGTCTCGATCCCACTTCCCGTCGCCATTCTAAGGAATGCAAAGAGAATAGATCACGAACGTATAAAGCACACACACAACACCGCCCCATCTTGCTAAACACTCGTCGTACATCACTTGTTAGACATGATTTGCACCCGTAATAAGGTTTGCAAGTCCTTATTACGCACACACGCCGTATCGACTTGTTAGTACAACGACCGTCTCGCTCGATGATATAAACAAACACCAATAAAATTCTACGCGATATAAACACACGCGAGAATTATTATCACAACACAATAATATATTAATAATATCCGCATTACTAATATAAACGTTAGTCCACCTACAAACAAGGCACTAACTATAACCCATTCCGACCCGTAATCCTACAAGTCCCGTAACAAATTAAGCACACACAAAAGTCTAAGTCTAGGCGCATATCTCAAGTTGTATAAATCCCTTAGACCATGCTCTGATACCACTTGTAACAACCCAAACCAAACCACGTTCGAACCCGCTTAAAGTATCACAAAAAATAAAATTATTTTTGTTGCACAGCTATTGGCGCGGCGTGCCAACCTTCTACGCAGCGCGCAAAAAGGCCTGGACAGGCTGCTGTCCCAAAAAGTCAAAAACATGAAAATGTTTGACCACTTCCCGACGTATTTAGACAAAACGCTTTTCAGAACATATTCATATATGAAAAACTAACACGTTCCATTCATAGAATAAGTTTTACGAGACCGGGCCCACACCGGCCGTTTTACGACTTTCGTACAGAATACAAGTTTTCAACCACATGATTTTTAATACAAAATAAAGCCAAGAATGGTGATTAGGGATACGATACCCAATCCTAATCGAATCCAAAAGTATGCCTCTAAAGCAACTACGCAAGTCCACTAGTCCCCGCACTTACCCGAGCCGCCGTGTCCATGCAATCTATAAAAATGTCAACAACGAGAGGGTAAGCTAACGCTTAGTGAGTGAAAATATACTACATACATATATATGCATAAAATGGACGCGCTACACAAATAATCAAATACCGCATACCGGAGCATCCAAGCATAAAGGCAAGCTAAGCTAAGCATACCGTATAATCACTAAGCAACAAGCTAGTAACAACAACCATAAAGTAAGTCACCAACGACGATGTGAACAACGCCAATAAGCTACACCCAGAGGGTTAGCTACATCACAACAATACATTAATATATATAACAGAGCGTAAAACCGCACAAGGTTAACCAATCGTACAAAGGAATGGTACTCGAATTTCCCATCAGTGTTTGTAACAACTGTTAGTGTACAACACATATATCACTAACCCTTGGACAACACATATCCGTTCATGAAACCGTTAGCGTACAATGCATATATCACTAACTTGGACTACACATATCCGTTCATGAAACCGTTAGCGTACAACGCATATATCACTAACTTGGACAACACATATCCGTTCATGAAATCGTTAGCGTACAATGCATATATCACTAACTTGGACAACACATATCCATTCATAAAACCGTTAGCGTACAATACATATATCACTAACTTGGACAACACATATCCATTCATAAAACCGTTAGCATACAACACATATATCACTAACTTGGACAACACATATCCATTCATAAAATCGTTAGCGTACAACACATATATCACTAACTTGGACAACACATATTCATTCATAAAACCGTTAGCGTACAACACATATATCACTAACTTGGACAACACATATCCATTCATAAAAATAAAAACATCACAATTCACTATCAACCCTTCGCCATTGGGGTTATCCAATTCACAACCACGTGTGATAATGTACACACAAAACGTGCACCTCGCCAAAGGTGGTCAACCAAAATGCACATCCGTGCTACTTGGACCTATACACAAGTTCATCAAATCCACCTATATGTGAAGCGAGCTCTATAACCGAGAACCACTTCACCCGACCCACACCCATCCTACACATACATATGCACATAGGATATTAACACTCACCTTGAAGTCTTGATGGATGCCAAACCAAAATCCGAAATCGCCAATGGAATGTACCTATTCCATTTATGACATAACAAGTAACACAATTAGGGTTGACTTACAAACCAACCCAATTGACACTTAGTGCAATTTCGACCCAAATGCACTTCCAAGTACAAATCGCGCCCAAATTAACCAATAATTACTAACACAAGTGAGAATGGTCCTAATACGCCAATTAAACCCAATCATAGGTGTTAAACATGTATCTTGTCCATAATTGAAATGTCCCGTTCTTATTGATTAAAAACGTTCCATATTAATTGATTTCGTTGCGAGGTTTTGACCTCTATATGAGACGTTTTTCAAAGATGGCATTCATTTTTAAAAAAAAACCATAACCTTTATTTCATAAATAAAGGTTTAAAAAGCTTTACGTAGATTATCAAATAATGATAATCTAAAATATCCTGTTTACACACGACCATTACATAATGGTTTACAATACAAATATGTTACATCGAAATCAGTTTCTTGAATGTAGTTTTTACACAATATCATACAAACATGGACTTCAAATCTTGTCCTTATTTTAGTATGCAACAGCGAAAGCTCTTAGTATTCACCTGAGAATAAACATGCTTTAAACATCAACAAAAATGTTGGTGAGTTATAGGTTTTACCTATATATATTAAATCGTAACAATAGACCACAAGATTTCATATTTCAATACACATCCCATACATAGAGATAAAAATCATTCATATGGTGAACACCTGGTAACCGACATTAACAAGATGCATATATAAGAATATCCCCATCATTCCGGGACACCCTTCGGATATGATATAAATTTCAAAGTACTAAAGCATCCGGTACTTTGAATGGGGTTTGTTAGGCCCAATAGATCTATCTTTAGGATTCGCGTCAATTAGGGTGTCTGTTCTCTAATTCTTAGATTACCAGACTTAATAAAAAGGGGCATATTCGATTTCGATAATTCAACCATAGAATGTAGTTTCACGTACTTGTGTCTATTTTGTAAATCATTTATAAAACCTGCATGTATTCTCATCCCAAAAATATTAGATTTTAAAAGTGGGACTATAACTCACTTTCACAGATTTTTACTTCGTCGGGAAGTAAGACTTGGCCACTAGTTGATTCACAAACCTATAACAATATATACATATATATCAAAGTATGTTCAAAATATATTTACAAAACTTTTAATACATTTTGATGTTTTAAGTTTATTAAGTCAGCTGTCCTCGTTAGTAACCTATAACTAGTTGTCCACAGTTAGATGTACAGAAATAAATCGATAAATATTATCTTGAATCAATCCACGACCCAGTGTATACGTATCTCAGTATTGATCACAACTCAAACTATATATATATTTTGGAATCAACCTCAACCCTGTATAGCTAACTCCAACATTCACATATAGAGTGTCTATGGCTGTTCCGCAATATATATATAGATGGGTTGACATGATAGGTCGAAACATTGTATACGTGTCTATGGTATCTCAAGATTACATAATATACAATATAATTTGATTAGGTTATGGTTGGAATAGATTTATTACTAACTTTCACGTAGGTAAAATGAGTAGTTTTTATCAATCTTGTTTTACTCGCCATTTCTTCGTTTCTAATCCGTTTTGAGTGATTCCAGTGGCCACGGTTTCGTATTGAAATTAAATTTATGAATCTAAAAAGAAAAATTATAAGTTTATAGTCAGAAATACAAGTTACAAGTCGTTTTTGAAAGAGGTAGTCATTTCCGTCGAAAGAACGACATCTTGATGACTGTTTTGAAAAACATACTTTCACTTTGAGTTTAACCATGATTTTTGGATATGGTTTCATGTTCATAAGAAAAATCATTTTCCCAGAAGTATAGCTTTTAAATCAAAGTTTTTCATAGTTTTTAATTATCCAAACCAAAACAGCCCCCGGTTGTAACTACGACGACGTAAATCCGGTTTTATGGTGTTTATCGTGTTTCCGGGTTTTAAATCATTAAGTTAGCATATCATATAGATATAGATCATGTGTATAGTTGATTTTAAAAGTGTAGTTAGAAGGATTAACTTTATTTGCGAACAAGTTTAGAATTAACTAAACTATGTTCTAGTGATTACTAGTTTACCACTTCGAATATGATAGTTTTTTATGTATGAATCGAATGATGTTATGAACATCATTACTACCTTAAGTTCCTTGGATAAACCTACTGGAAAAGAGAAAAATGGATCTAGCTTCAACAGATCCTTGGATGGCTCGAAGTTCTTGAAGCAGAATAATGACACGAAAACAAGTTCAAGTAAGATCATCACTTGAAATAAGATTGTTATAGTTATAGAAATTGAACCAAAGTTTGAATATGATTATTACCTTGTATTAGAATGATAACCTACTGTAAGAAACAAAGATTTCTTGAGGTTGGATGATCACCTTACAAGATTGGAAGTGAGCTAGTAAACTTGAAAGTATTCTTGATTTTATGTAACTAGAACTTGTAGAATTTATGAAGAACACTTAGAACTTGAAGTTAGAACTTGAGAGAGATCAATTAGATAAAGAAAATTGAAGAATGAAAGTGTTTGTAGGTGTTTTTGGTCGTTGGTATATGGATTAGATTTAAAGGATATGTAATTTTATTTTCATGTAAATAAGTCATGAATGATTACTCATATTTTTGTAATTTTATGAGATATTTCATGCTAGTTGCCAACTGATGGTTCCTACATGTGTTAGGTGACTCACATGGGCTGCTAAGAACTGATCATTGGAGTGTATATACTAATAGTACATACATCTAAAAGCTGTGTATTGTACGAGTACGAATACGGGTGCATACGAGTAGAATTGTTGATGAAACTGAACGAGGATGTAATTGTAAGCATTTTTGTTAAGTAGAAGTATTTTGATAAGTGTCTTGAAGTCTTTAAAAAGTGTATGAATACATTTTAAAACACTACATGTATATACATTTTAACTGAGTCGTTAAGTCATCGTTAGTCGTTACATGTAAGTGTTGTTTTGAAACCTTTAGGTTAACGATCTTGTTAAATGTTGTTAACCCAATGTTTATAATATCAAATGAGATTTTAAATTATTATATTATCATGATAATATTATGTATAAATATCTCTTAATATGATATATATACATTAAATGTCGTTACAACGATAATCGTTACATATATGTCTCGTTTCAAAATCATTAAGTTAGTAGTCTTGCTTTTACATATGTAGTTCATTGTTAATATACTTAATGATATGTTTACTTATCATAATATCATGTTAACTATATATATATATATATATCCATATATATGTCATCATATAGTTTTTACAAGTTTTAACGTTCGTGAATCACCGGTCAACTTGGGTGGTCAATTGTCTATATGAAACCTATTTCAATTAATCAAGTCTTAACAAGTTTGATTGCTTAACATGTTGGAAACACTTAATCATGTAAATAATAATTTCGTTTAATATATATATACATGGAAAAGTTCGGGTCAGTACAGTACCTACCCGTTAAATAAATTTCGTCCCAAAATTTTAAGCAGTTGGAGGTGTTGACGTATCTTCTGGAAATAAGTGCGGGTATTTCTTCTTTATCTGATCTTCTCATTCCCAGGTGAACTCGGGTTCTCTACGAGCATTCCATCGAATGTTAACAATTGGTATCTTGTTTTGCTTAAGTCTTTTAACCTCACGATCCATTATTTCGACGGGTTCTTCGATAAATTGCAGTTTTTCGTTGATTTGGATTTCATCTAACGGAATTGTGAGATCTTCTTTAGCAAAACATTTCTTCAAATTCGAGACGTGGAAAGTGTTATGTACAGCCGCGAGTTGTTGAGGTAACTCAAGTTGGTAAGCTACTGGTCCGACACGATCAATAATCTTGAATGGTCCAATATACCTTGGATTTAATTTCCCTCGTTTACCAAATCGAACAACGCCTTTCCAAGGTGCAACTTTAAGCATGACCATCTCTCCATTTTCAAATTCTATATCTTTTCTTTTAATGTCAGCGTAGCTCTTTTGTCGACTTTGGGCGGTTTTCAACCGTTGTTGAATTTGGAAGATCTTCTCGGTAGTTTCTTGTATTATCTCTGGACCCGTAATCTGTCTATCCCCCACTTCACTCCAACCAATCAGAGACATGCACTTTCTACCATAAAGTGCTTCAAAAGGCGCCATCTCAATGCTTGAATGGTAGCTGTTGTTGTAGGAAAATTCTGCTAACGGTAGATGTCGATCCCAACTGTTTCCGAAATCAATAACACATGCTCGTAGCATGTCTTCAAGCGTTTGTATCGTCCTTTCACTCTGCCCATCAGTTTGTGGATGATAGGCAGTACTCACGTCTTGACGAGTTCCTAATGCTTGCTGTAATGTCTGCCAGAATCTTGAAATAAATCTGCCATCCCTATCAGAGATAATAGAGATTGGTATTCCATGTCTGGAGACGACTTCCTTCAAATACAGTCGTGCTAACTTCTCCATCTTGTTATCTTCTCTTATTGGCAGGAAGTGTGCTGATTTGGTGAGACGATCAACTATTACCCAAATAGTATCAAAACCACTTGTAGTCCTTGGCAATTTAGTGATGAAATCCATGGTAATGTTTTTCCATTTCCATTCCGGGATTTCGGGTTGTTGAAGTAGACCTGATGGTTTCTGATGCTCAGCTTTGACCTTAGAACACATCAAACATTCTCCTACGTATTTAGCAACATCGGCTTTCGTACCCGGCCACCAAAAATGTTTCTTGAGATCCTTGTACATCTTCCCCGTTCCAGGATGTATTGAGTATCTGGTTTTATGAGCTTCTCTAAGTACCAATTCTCTCATATCTCTAAATTTTGGTACCCAAATCCTTTCAACCCTATACCGGGTTCCATCTTCCCGAATATTAAGATGCTTCTCCGATCCTTTAGGTATTTCATCCTATAAATTTCCCTCTTTTAAAACTCCCTGTTGCGCCTCCTTTATTTGAGTAGTAAGGTTATTGTGAATCATTATATTCATAGATTTAACTCGAATGGGTTCTCTGTCCTTCCTGCTCAAGGCGTCGGCTACCACATTTGCCTTCCCTGGGTGGTAACGAATCTCAAAGTCGTAATCATTCAACAATTCAATCCACCTACGCTGCCTCATATTCAGTTGTTTCTGATTAAATATGTGTTGAAGACTTTTGCGGTCGGTATATATAATACTTTTGACCCCATATAAGTAGTGCCTCCAAGTCTTTAATGCAAAAACAACCGCGCCTAATTCCAAATCATGCGTCATATAATTTTGTTCGTGAATCTTCAATTGTCTGGACGCATAAGCAATCACCTTCGTTCGTTGCATTAATACACAACCGAGACCTTGCTTTGATGCATCACAATAAATCACAAAATTATCATTCCCTTCAGGCAATGACAATATAGGTGCCGTAGTTAGCTTTTTCTTCAATAACTGGAATGCTTTCTCTTGTTCATCCTTCCATTCAAATTTCTTCCCTTTATGTGTTAATGCAGTCAAGGGTTTTGCTATTCTGGAAAAGTCTTGGATGAACCTTCTGTAGTAACCAGCTAGTCCTAAAAACTGGCGTATGTGTTTCGGAGTTTTCGGGGTTTCCCACTTTTCAACAGTTTCTATCTTTGCCGGATCCACCTTAATACCTTCTTTGTTCACTATGTGACCGAGGAATTGAACTTCTTCCAACCAAAATGCACACTTTGAAAACTTAGCGTACAATTCTTCCTTCCTCAATACTTCTAACACCTTTCTCAAATGTTCACCGTGTTCTTGGTCATTCTTTAAGTAAATAAGTATGTCATCAATGAAAACAATAACAAACTTGTCAAGGTATGGTCCACACACTCGGTTCATAAGGTCCATGAACACAGCTGGTGCATTAGTTAAACCAAACGGCATGACCATAAACTCGTAATGACCGTAACGTGTTCTGAAAGCAGTCTTTGGAATATCATCTTCTTTCACCCGCATTTGATGATACCCGGAACGTAAGTCAATCTTTGAATAAACAGACGAGACTTGTAGTTGATCAAATAAGTCGTCGATTCTCGGTAGTGGGTAGCGGTTCTTGATGTTAAGTTTGTTCAAGTCTCGGTAGTCGATACACAACCTGAATGTACCATCTTTCTTCTTGACAAACAAAACAGGAGCTCCCCACGGTGATGTGCTTGGTCGAATGAAACCACGCTCTAAAAGTTCTTGTAATTGGCTTTACAGTTCTTTCATCTCGCTGGGTGTGAGTCTGTAAGGAGCACGAGCTATTGGTGCAGCTCCTGGTACAAGATCTATTTGAAATTCAACGGATCGATGTGGGGGTAATCCCGGTAATTCTTTCGGAAATACATCGGGAAATTCTTTTGCGACGGGAACATTATTGATGCTCTTTTCTTCAGTTTGTACTTTCTCGACGTGTGCTAGAACAGCATAGCAACCTTTTCTTATTAGTTTTTGTGCCTTCAAATTACTAATAAGATGTGGCTTCGTGTTGCCCTTTTCTCCGTACACTATTAAGGGTTTTCCTTTTTCTCGTATAATGCTGTAACGTCCTCCCAATAGGGTCTGGAAGAAACGTTACTAATATCAAATAAACCAACATATTATAATACGAGAACAATACTAAATGAGAAAATTTAACTTTATTGAGTACGCAGCGGAAAATGAAATGTCGTTACAATAATGGAAATAACGATAAAGTAATTGTTCATATGCAGAAGTAATAAATGCGATATCTCTTGATCCTAAGTCCAAGTAGCATCACATAAGTAGTAGATAAGAAAGCTTGAATCAAACAGCACCTGAGACAAAACATGCTAAAGTGTCAACCAAAAAGGTTGAGTGAAGTTCATAGGTTTAACAAAAGTAGTTATCGTTGTTTTTAGACCACAAGATTTAGTTGTAAAGTTGATCTCCCGCAGGATCAAAAAGTAGATCTCGCAGATCCAAAAGTTATGCCAGTGCGTGATATTTAGACTAAACGTTCAAGTTTGCCCCATGACAAGTTGTGTCTGTCCTTGTCGGTTTAAATTTCATTATCAAGTAATACAAAGACTGAGTCAAATGTATCGGGGACGTTACTCCCGATAGGCCTACCCCCAATAAATAAGCATGCCGCAGCACTTAAAAATATCACTGTAGGGACTTAGTCGGACATAGCCGGGTATAGCATAGTTTTAACAGATGGTACTGATATTTAGACTAGACTTTCAAGTTTACCCCGTGTCAAGTTATCGTTTATACTTGTCGGTTGGGGGCTTGCTGGTCATAGCCCAACATATCACAGTTTAATAGTAGATACGTGTAAGTACTGATATTTAGACTAGACTTTCAAGTTTACCCCGTAACAAGTTATCGTTTATACTTATCGGTTGGGGGCTAGCTGGTCATAGCCCAACATATCACAGTTTAATAGTTAATACGTGTAAAACAGTTATAAAAGTTGTGCATGTATTCTCACCCCAAAAGTTATAAAACAGTTATGAAATAGTAAAAAATGGGGCTATGAATTCACGTATATAAATATTGTAAAACAGTTATTAAAATATTGCATGTTAAAAATTTAAAAGCAAGCATGTGTCTCACCCCTTAGTTTCAAAACAGTAATGAAATAGTAAAAAGTGGGGCTATGAAATTCACCTTAGTAAGTAGAGAGAGTTATTCCTCGGAATAGAGAGTTGAACGAGTGAGCAGGAAAGTCAACCTATTGACATTTAAGAGTAGTTAAGTGTTTTGCCCATGTTTAAGTTTAAGTATGTGTTTAAGTATAGTTTGTTTTACTAAGTTTCTATTCCTAGTAAGTTACTATTTTTATAAAGTTTCTATTTTTAGAAAGTTTCTTATTTTACTAAGTTTCTATGACTAGAGAGTTTCTACTTTTATGAGTGTTTCCATTTTAGGATACTTGCCGTATTAGATAAGCTTCCAATCACCCCTTTCCCTTCGAATGGCTAATTTAGATCTAGGGGCTTGAGCCATAGGACCCTTTAAATCGGAAATCCAAACCCTCTGCCTAGAATCTCGTAGAAACCATTCGTCAAGAAAGTTCGAAGATCTATACATCTCTAATACATATCCCAAAATGTTTTTGTGCTACAATATAATTAGTAGGTTATAGGTGCTAGTAATAGTAATAGTGTATACATGTTAAGTACTAGTATAAGTAGTATTAGGGTTTCATTAATTAGGGTTAGTTAATTAAAGTAGTAATTAATAACTAGGGTTTAGTAATTAATGTCCTAGGGTTTCATAAATGTTTAGAGTTTAATTAATTAGGGTTTAAGAATTATAGTTTAGGTGTAATTAGGGTTTAAGGTTTTAATATGTATATGTATATATAATTCGTATATATATGTATATATATATATATATATATATAAATATTTTTTTTACATGTATATATGTATATATAAATCTAGGTGTGTTTATGTATATACTTATGAATAACAAGTTTATAATATGAATATGAATTATCAAAGATCAAAGTTTATGTAAATAGTTTAGGGTTTATGTTATACCTTTGAAGATTCAAGATAATTAACAAAGAAAAGATGAACACGATGAAGATGGAAGATCAAAGCCTTGAAAATCTTGAAGAACTCCTTGAAGATTCTTGAAGAACACGAAGAACAAGCTTGAAGATCCGAATACCACAAGAGAGGGAGAGGGAGAGATTGTTTTTGAGAGAGGATTTTGGTGTGATTTGTGAATGAGAAACTAGGTGTTTATATAGTGCAAGTATTAGAGTGTTAGTCAACATAAGGATGTTCTAATTAATGATTTTATTTTGTTTTATAATTTTTAGTCAACAATAGGTGGTACTAGTTTATAATTAGTCAACATAAGGATGTACTAGTTTACACTTTATTTTTAGTCAACATAAGGATGTAAGATTTTTTTAGTCTCATTATTATTATTACTATTATTATTATTATTATTATTATTATTATTTTTACATTTACTACATGATAAGTATTATTTTCTTTTTACTAATTCATGACTTGTATATATTTAGTTCCCAATTGTTTTATTATTTATATAAATGTCACTTTTTATTTATTACTTATAGGTTATTAGTTATAATATTACATAAATGCATAAATTTTAATTAGCAGTGAGTGTCGACTAACAGTTTATTATTTTCATCTTTTATTAACTTGTCAATTTTTGTACAAAGTTAATTAATATGTTTTCTAACTCTTAACACTTAACAATTGTTGATTAAAGTTTAATCATTAAGTTTTAATTATATTGTTTGGGCTTTTAATATTGGAAAAATATAGAATGGAAAAAAATGAGGGTCGTTATAGTACCTCCCCGTTATTGAAAACTTCGTCCCGAAGTTTTTAGGTAGTTTCCTCGTTTGCATCAGCAGTTGAGAAGAGATGGGGATATTTCCGTTTCATATGGTCTTTGCGTTCCCAGGTATATTCGGGGCCTCTACGCGAATTCCAACGGACTTTAACGATAGGTATATTGCTTTTACGCGTTTGTTTGACCTCTCCTTCCATGATTTCTATAGGTTATTCAACGAAGTGCATTTTATCATTAATGCGAATATCATTCAAAATGATGATGTTATACAAGTCATTTCAGTAAATTGGATACATGAAATGTGTTATGAATAGTACTGAACTCATTTAAAACCTTGAGCATTTTATGCCACAATATTAGGGCAGACAAACAAAGAGGAGTTCGTGAAAATCACAGTCATGAAATTTGATAGAGATCTTCATTGTTTACAACAAGAATATTTTAATGATGAATATAAGTTGAAAAATAAAGTTTTATCACTATTGAATAATATGGATAAAACGATTCGTTTATAGGAAGAGTATAAATGAAGCTATCATAAAAGAGTGAAATGAGAAAATTAAATGTTCGCCTTAACTTTTGACGTAGTCACGATTGATTTTCGGAATTCAAGGAATTAAAGGAAATCTTCGTAATCTATAAGATTTGATTCTCCGGTATTTACGAAATTTTGAGATTTGTTTGATTAAATGCGGTGATTTGCCTCGATTGATGTGTTTGGAATTTTGCTATAAATTAGCTTCTTTCGTTTCATTATCTTCACCACTTCTATACTTTCTTTCTCAATTCAAACTTCCAAAAGATTAAGAAAATGCTTAATCCAGTTCTGATCCTGGTTATTATATTGACCATCTATGCAGTCATTCTTCTTTTTCTTTTACCGCCAGAGGAATCTGTTTACTTCTACTATGCTCTTGGGGTTATAGTGTTTTTAATTATCCCGTGTCTTTATATTGCTATACGCATTGATATACACGGTTTGTAATTTCGGAGTCGTTATCGGGCTTTATATTTTCCCTTATATGTCGGAGCTTTATGCTTTTGTTTCTTCTTCCTGACTTCAAGTCAAGCGAGTAATGGTCCAGAATTCATAGGTATGAAGTTTCGAATGATCATAATATATAAAGTAGAAAGGAAATGTAATAGCACGATTTGATTTGTCATATTACCAGAATATCCGGAAAAGACCGAATCATCAAGAAAAATATGTTCTTGATATATTTAGAGGTTAAATAGAATGTAAGAGTCGTGTAACATGGAAAATGATGATTATAAAATCTATGAATCATCATCTTCCATTAAAAACTTAGCATGACTTACTGTAATATAATCACGTTGGCCTGACGTCATTATATTATACTAACTCATGCTTCAATTCCCAACACTTCTTCAAAGCATTTATAATTTAAACTCGAATTTTACAGAATATAGAAACTAAAACAGTTTCCTTTATAAAGATATCGCAAAGAGATACTTAATTGCGGACATGAATCGTTATGAAGATATCTTCCGAAATATAGAGGATATTTATGATGATATTTTGGAATTTCTAAGTTCGAAAGTTGATGAAGAAAAATTTTCCGCAAGCTTTTAACATGACTTCGGAGCAAGATATTCTCTAAAGATTTCACCGGATCCAAAATTACCTGGATTCTTTGAATATAGGGTTTGGCCCTTGTGTTTGTCCTTGGTCTCCTCCATGGTTAGCTCAATCCGTTTTTCAGTTCCAAATTTTCTTTTGAGCTTTTCCAACGTGCCATTCTTTATTATCAAACTGTTAGCCCTTAAGACCATCTACAATTTTTCTGTTTCCTCTGCATTTAATGCAGCCATATTTGAATCATCGGTTATCAATCCGAAATGGTTTCAAGAAATTTCATTTTTAGATGATTAAACGCTGATTGCGATCGTCAAGATTCAAAGGATGTTTTCAAGAATTTTGAATTTGAAGTGTTTAAGCGTAAGATGCATCCATCAATGGATCTAACGGTTGACGAAGAAATGTTGTGATTTTCAAAAGTAAGGAATGGTAAGTTCGGTGGTTTGATTTGATAATTCATCATAGAATACGAATGAATATAATTCATGAATGTAGTGATCTTTAGGAAGATAACGCTTGCTAAAGCTTTACTTAAGTTCCGATATGTCAAAATCAGAGTATGTAACTGAATTTGTATGAAAATGGTTTTTCTTTGGTGAACATATACATATATCATGTGAATGTAAGTAGTATAGTTAACAACTGCTGAATCAGAATGGAAGAATGTACAATGTAACATATTTATATGAGATATGAATATCTCTCGGGTTTTACCTACCCGTTAAAATATTTTTTACAATTAACAGTTTGTACAAAAGAGAAGATATACGTTCATATATGTATTCTTCAGATGTAATCATGGTTTTAATGAGCTAATATAATATTAAACTCATTTGATTTGCTGTTGAAACGAGAATAAATAATCTCCAAAACCTTAGAGATTTCATAATTGTCGTGAAATATTTCGCTAATGAAGTTATGAATTAATACTTCATCGTTCATTGTTATTGATATACTTCGGTATATGATGTTGGTGCTCTTGAAATTCTTGTGAAATTCATAAGGCACTAATGATATTTTCTAGAAAGTTTCGAGTACATCGAAAATTAAAGTATACAATCAATCATGTATTTGAGTAATACACTTGGTTTATTAAGAAATGGAGTTTATTGTATTGAAGCAATGATTAACGATTGTTAAGTTATTAACAAAAGATGTACATCATAGCATATTGTGATATGAATTAACCATGTAGTACATACTAGTTAAGATTCACACGTAATAGCTTAGTATGAAAAGATTTATTATTGTTCCAATCCACATATATAAAGTATACATATGTAATTCTTCAGGAAGAATGAGTCAATACATCTTAACTCATTATTACTAATATTCCTTGGTATCTATGGGGCGTATGATGTTAATGTTTGAGGTACTGAGTGTGATGTTGAGGCATGGAATGCGGATGTTGTCGTTGGTGAAGCTGGTGATGTTGGTGGTGATGTTGGTGGTGATGCCGATGGTACTGGTGGTACTGGTTATGCTGCTGGTGCTGCTGCTGGTGTTCGTAGGTTTCGCACCATATTCTCCAGAGCCACTACTCGAGCGCGAAGCTCGTTGACTTCTTCTATTATTCCGGGATGATTGGCGGTTCGGACAAGTGGATGAATAAGATCTAAAATTTTAGATATTATATATTCGTGACTGGATATCCTGGAAATGAGGGTGAAAATAGTGTTCCGAACGGGTTCGCCAGTAAGTGCTTCAGGTTCTTCACCAAGAGGTGAATTCGGTTGGTGGAAGGGATCACCTTCTTCTTGTCTCCATTGATTAAGTTTACTACGAACCCATCCCCAATTCATCCAAAATAGATGATGGCTGATTGGTTGGTTCATTCCGGTTACGCTGCCATTGGAGCTCGAAGAGTTCGAGGAATCCATATTATGTGTTTGGAATTAGGGTTTTTGATATGAGATTAGTGTTGAATACTGGATGATATATTCGTCTCCTCGAATATGTGTATATAGCAAAAAGATTTCCGTAATTTACGGAGGGAATTTAGGAAAAGTGTTAGACAAAATCTATTGGGATAGATACGATAAGATATAATAAGATATGATGTGTCTATACTTTAATAATGGCAGTATGACGTGTCGAGATCATAAAGTGATAAGTATGTAATCTAATAATCTTTTGATTAAAGACTTTCAATTCGTATACTGTGATAACCCAATGACATTTTTCGATTCACAAACCGATGCATAAAGGCATAAGGCATATATGTACGTGATATAACAGGGAGTTATATACGTTTGTGTGTGAGTAGTAACAATTATAAGAGTTTCAAAATCATGGATAATATTTCATGTAATACATATGTAATACACATAACCATGATAGATGACTTATGAATGTCAAGAATTTCTGAAATCATTGTGTCGCATTTAGATGCGGTGGTGTAATTGGATAGTACTCAGGAAAGTGAGCAGAGTTCTTAGATTAGCTCGTCATTCTAAGATAAGTAAAGTTTATAAAGTATAGTGTAGCATTTAACAGTTAAAGGCAACAATTAAAGGCACTATGGTCAAGAAAAGTTGTAGTCCTACATTAGGAAAGAGACTTTGATTAGAATCTTTAAGTCAAGTTTGGTAAAGCATGATTGTTAAGATTATAAGGCAATCCTAAGTGCTTTAAGTGTAAGGCAGGAAAGGTTATAGTTTCCTAGATTGCTAAGGCACCCTAGCTAGCAAGTAAGGCACACATAAAATTGCAATCCTGGTTCTCTATAACAGCCTGGTTATGCTCTGATACCAATCTGTAACGTCCTCCCAATAGGGTCTGGAAGAAACGTTACTAATATCAAATAAACCAACATATTATAATACGAGAACAATACTAAATGAGAAAATTTAACTTTATTGAGTACGCAGCGGAAAATGAAATGTCGTTACAATAATGGAAATAACGATAAAGTAATTGTTCATATGCAGAAGTAATAAATGCGATATCTCTTGATCCTAAGTCCAAGTAGCATCACATAAGTAGTAGATAAGAAAGCTTGAATCAAACAGCACCTGAGACAAAACATGCTAAAGTGTCAACCAAAAAGGTTGAGTGAAGTTCATAGGTTTAACAAAAGTAGTTATCGTTGTTTTTAGACCACAAGATTTAGTTGTAAAGTTGATCTCCCGCAGGATCAAAAAGTAGATCTCGCAGATCCAAAAGTTATGCCAGTGCGTGATATTTAGACTAAACGTTCAAGTTTGCCCCATGACAAGTTGTGTCTGTCCTTGTCGGTTTAAATTTCATTATCAAGTAATACAAAGACTGAGTCAAATGTATCGGGGACGTTACTCCCGATAGGCCTACCCCCAATAAATAAGCATGCCGCAGCACTTAAAAATATCACTGTAGGGACTTAGTCGGACATAGCCGGGTATAGCATAGTTTTAACAGATGGTACTGATATTTAGACTAGACTTTCAAGTTTACCCCGTGTCAAGTTATCGTTTATACTTGTCGGTTGGGGGCTTGCTGGTCATAGCCCAACATATCACAGTTTAATAGTAGATACGTGTAAGTACTGATATTTAGACTAGACTTTCAAGTTTACCCCGTAACAAGTTATCGTTTATACTTATCGGTTGGGGGCTAGCTGGTCATAGCCCAACATATCACAGTTTAATAGTTAATACGTGTAAAACAGTTATAAAAGTTGTGCATGTATTCTCACCCCAAAAGTTATAAAACAGTTATGAAATAGTAAAAAATGGGGCTATGAATTCACGTATATAAATATTGTAAAACAGTTATTAAAATATTGCATGTTAAAAATTTAAAAGCAAGCATGTGTCTCACCCCTTAGTTTCAAAACAGTAATGAAATAGTAAAAAGTGGGGCTATGAAATTCACCTTAGTAAGTAGAGAGAGTTATTCCTCGGAATAGAGAGTTGAACGAGTGAGCAGGAAAGTCAACCTATTGACATTTAAGAGTAGTTAAGTGTTTTGCCCATGTTTAAGTTTAAGTATGTGTTTAAGTATAGTTTGTTTTACTAAGTTTCTATTCCTAGTAAGTTACTATTTTTATAAAGTTTCTATTTTTAGAAAGTTTCTTATTTTACTAAGTTTCTATGACTAGAGAGTTTCTACTTTTATGAGTGTTTCCATTTTAGGATACTTGCCGTATTAGATAAGCTTCCAATCACCCCTTTCCCTTCGAATGGCTAATTTAGATCTAGGGGCTTGAGCCATAGGACCCTTTAAATCGGAAATCCAAACCCTCTGCCTAGAATCTCGTAGAAACCATTCGTCAAGAAAGTTCGAAGATCTATACATCTCTAATACATATCCCAAAATGTTTTTGTGCTACAATATAATTAGTAGGTTATAGGTGCTAGTAATAGTAATAGTGTATACATGTTAAGTACTAGTATAAGTAGTATTAGGGTTTCATTAATTAGGGTTAGTTAATTAAAGTAGTAATTAATAACTAGGGTTTAGTAATTAATGTCCTAGGGTTTCATAAATGTTTAGAGTTTAATTAATTAGGGTTTAAGAATTATAGTTTAGGTGTAATTAGGGTTTAAGGTTTTAATATGTATATGTATATATAATTCGTATATATATGTATATATATATATATATATATATAAATATTTTTTTTACATGTATATATGTATATATAAATCTAGGTGTGTTTATGTATATACTTATGAATAACAAGTTTATAATATGAATATGAATTATCAAAGATCAAAGTTTATGTAAATAGTTTAGGGTTTATGTTATACCTTTGAAGATTCAAGATAATTAACAAAGAAAAGATGAACACGATGAAGATGGAAGATCAAAGCCTTGAAAATCTTGAAGAACTCCTTGAAGATTCTTGAAGAACACGAAGAACAAGCTTGAAGATCCGAATACCACAAGAGAGGGAGAGGGAGAGATTGTTTTTGAGAGAGGATTTTGGTGTGATTTGTGAATGAGAAACTAGGTGTTTATATAGTGCAAGTATTAGAGTGTTAGTCAACATAAGGATGTTCTAATTAATGATTTTATTTTGTTTTATAATTTTTAGTCAACAATAGGTGGTACTAGTTTATAATTAGTCAACATAAGGATGTACTAGTTTACACTTTATTTTTAGTCAACATAAGGATGTAAGATTTTTTTAGTCTCATTATTATTATTACTATTATTATTATTATTATTATTATTATTTTTACATTTACTACATGATAAGTATTATTTTCTTTTTACTAATTCATGACTTGTATATATTTAGTTCCCAATTGTTTTATTATTTATATAAATGTCACTTTTTATTTATTACTTATAGGTTATTAGTTATAATATTACATAAATGCATAAATTTTAATTAGCAGTGAGTGTCGACTAACAGTTTATTATTTTCATCTTTTATTAACTTGTCAATTTTTGTACAAAGTTAATTAATATGTTTTCTAACTCTTAACACTTAACAATTGTTGATTAAAGTTTAATCATTAAGTTTTAATTATATTGTTTGGGCTTTTAATATTGGAAAAATATAGAATGGAAAAAAATGAGGGTCGTTATAAATGCGAATTGCATTTTTGTAACAAACGATCTCTGCTTTCACTTCTTTCAACCAGTCCATACCGATTATCACATCAAAACTCCCTAACTCTACTGGTATCAAGTCAATCTTAAATGTTTTGCTAACCAGTTTAATTTCTCGATTCTGACATATATTATCTGCTGAAATTAATTTACCATTTGCTAATTCGAGTAAAATTTACTATCCAAAGGCGTCAATGGACAACTTAATTTAGCACAAAAATCTCTACTCATATAGCTTCTATCCGCACCCGAATCAAATAAAACGTAAGCAGATTTATTGTCAATAAGAAACGTACCCGTAACAAGCTCCGGGTCTTCCTGTGCCTCTGCCGCATTAATACTGAAAACTCTTCCACGGCCTTGTCCATTCGTGTTCTCCTGGTTCGGGTAATTTCTAATAATGTGGCCTGGTTTTCCACATTTATAACAAACTACATTGGCATAACTTGCTCTGACACTACTTGCTCCACCATTACTCGTTCTGACACCATTTGTTCCTTTCGTTCTGTTAACCCCTGGTCCGTAGACCTCACACTTCGCTGCGCTATGACCATTTCTTTTACACTTGTTGCAAAATTTGGTGCAGAACCTCGAGTGATACTTTTCACACCTTTGGCATAGCTGCTTCTGATTGTTGTTCTTTTTGCGGTTATTATTGTTGTTGGGATGATTGTTGTAGTTGCTGTTGTTGTTGTTATTGTTGTTGTTGTTGTTGTTGTTGCGCCGTTTGTTATAGTTACGATTGATGTTACGATTGTTGGGATAGTTGTTGCGATTATTGTTGTAATTGCTGTTGTTATTGTATTGGTGATTCTTATCACCGTTTTCCTCTCACTTTCTTTTGACTTGCTTCACATTGGCCTCTTCAGCAGTCTGTTCTTTAGTTCTTTCTTCAATCTGGTTCACTAGTTTGTGAGCCATTCTACATGCCTGTTGTATGGAGGCGGGCTCGTGTGAACTTATATCTTCTTGGATTCTTTCCGGTAATCCTTTCACAAACGCGTTGATCTTCTCTTCCTCATCTTCGAACGCTCCCGGACACAATAAGCACAATTCTGTGAATCGTCTTTCATAAGTGGTAATATGAAATCCTTGGGTTCGTAACCCTCTAAGTTCTGTCTTGAGCTTATTGACCTCGGTTCTGGGACGGTACTTCTCGTTCATCAAGTGCTTGAATGCTGACCACGGTAGTGCGTAAGCATCATCTTGTCCCACTTGTTCTAGATAGGTATTCAACCATGTTAACGCAGAACCTGTGAAGGTATGCATAGCGTACTTCACTTTGTCCTCTTCAGTACACTTACTTATGGCAAACACCGATTCGACCTTCTCGGTCCACCGTTTCAATCTGATTGGTCCTTCGGTTCCATCAAATTCCAAAGGTTTGCAGGCAGTGAATTCTTTGTAGGTGCATCCTACACGATTTCCTGTACTACTAGATCCAAGGTTATTGTTGGTATGTAGCGCAGCCTGTACTGTGGCTATGTTTGCAGCAAGAAAGGTACGAAATTCCTCTTCGCTCATATTCATGGTTTGTTGAGTAGTCGGTGCCATTTCCTTCAAATAGTCAAATGAAACAAGTTAATTATACAGAATATTAAGAGTTGTCAATAGTATCTTGTAGCATAATATGAACTCATTTATAAAAGCTTTTTCTTCATATTAGCATTTTATAAGTTTAAATTCGGGTAGTACCTACCCGTTAAGTTCATACTTAGTAGCTAATATATAATTCAACTACTACAATTCTATATGAAAAACTGATTATAATAATATTTCACGTTCAAACTTTTTCACAATATTTTACAAACTTACAATACCGCTTATTTTACATATAACATGAAATATAGCACACAATAACTTTGATACAAGATAGTTGTGAAGATAATTCTAGCTAGTACACAAGTCGTTCAGCAAAGGCAATAAAGACACGTAATTCATACGTCCAGAAACAAGTCACGCATTCTGGTTTTACTAGGACTACTTCTCATCCTTGGTCTTGTGGAACATAACCGTTATGGCCGTTGATAAGACATCGTGTTGTAACGTCGTCAAAGGGACGAGGGTTACGTAATGTCCAACAGTCCCGTAACAATCTAAAAACTTTATTTCTCACCCCAACTACTGAGTCCGTCACTTGTGGGAACGTTTTGTTTAATAGTTGTAGCCCGATGTTCTTGTTCTCACTTTGGTAAGAAGCGAACATTACTAACCCGTAAGCATAACATGATTCTTTATGTTGCATGTTAGCCGCTTTTTCTAAATCATGAAGTCCTAAATTCGGATAAATTGAGTCAAAATAATTTCTTAACCCGTTGCGTAAAATAGCATTTGGGTTCCCCGCAATATATGCGTCAAAGTAAACACATCGTAACTTATGGGTTTCCCAATGTGATATCCCCCATCTTTTAAACGAAAGCCTTTTATAAACCAAGACATTCTTGGAACGTTCTTTTAATGTCTAACAAACTGATTTTGCCATAAATAGTTATGCCGAGGAATTCTGACCGACTCTAGACAAGATTTCATCAATCATGTCTTCGGGTAAGTCTTCTAAAATATTGGGTTGTCTATCCATTTTGTGTTTTTATACTGTAAAATAGACAAGAGTTAGATTCATAAAAGATACATATTAATACAAGCAATTTTTACATATATCGTAAAGCATAAGCACACTATATTACATATATTATACCGCACAAATACAACTATCTTATTCCGACTCACTCGTTTCTTCTTTTTCAAACTTGGTTCTTTTTGCTAAGTTTTTAGGGATATATGATGTTCCCCTAATACGAGCCGTCGTTTTTCACATTGGTCTAGAAAAATCTGGTGGTTTAGAGGTTCCCGGGTTATTGTTACAACTTAAAAAATACGGGTGTTGACGATACATATAAAGTTCATCGGGGTTAGAATCAGATTTCTCTATTTTTATGCCCTTTCCCTTATTGTTCTCTTTTGCCTTTTTAAATTTAGTTGGGGTAATTTCTATAACATCATCGGAATCCTCGTCGGAATCCGATTCATCGGAGAATTGGTAATCCTCCCAATATTTTGCTTCCTTGGCGGAAACACCGTTGACCATAATTAACTTTGGTCGGTTGGTTGAGGATTTTCTTCAACTTAACCGTTTTATTATTTCTCCCACTGGTTCTTCTTTCGGTTCCGATTCTTCTTCCGGTTCCGACTCTTCTTCCGGTTCCTCTTCGGGAACTTGTGAATCAGTCCATGAATCATTCCAATTTACATTTGACTCTTCATTATTATTAGGTGAGTCAATGGGACTAGTTCTAGAGGTAGACATCTATCACATAATATCAAACACGTTAAGAGATTAATATATCACATAATATTCACATGTTAAAAATATATAATTTCCAACAAAATTTGTTAAGCAATCTTTTTTTTTTCAAGTAAACACGGTCGAAGTCCAGACTCACTAATGCATCCTAACAAACTCGATAAGACACACTAATGCAAAATTATGGTTCTCTAAGACCAACGCTCTGATACCAACTAAAATGTCCCGTTCTTATTGATTAAAAACGTTCCATATTAATTAATTTCGTTGCGAGGTTTTGACCTCTATATGAGACGTTTTTCAAAGACTGCATTCATTTTTAAAAAAAACCATAACCTTTATTTCATAAATAAAGGTTTAAAAAGCTTTACGTAGATTATCAAATAATGATAATCTAAAATATCCTGTTTACACACGACCATTACATAATGGTTTACAATACAAATATGTTACATCGAAATCAGTTTCTTGAATGCAGTTTTTACACAATATCATACAAACATGGACTTTAAATCTTGTTCTTATTTTAGTATGCAACAGCGGAAGCTCTTAGTATTCACCTGAGAATAAACATGCTTTAAACATCAACAAAAATGTTGGTGAGTTATAGGTTTAACCTATATATATGAAATCATAACAATAGACCACAAGATTTCATATTTAGATACACATCCCATACATAGAGATAAAAATCATTCATATGGTGAACACCTGGTAACCGACATTAACAAGATGCATATATAAGAATATCCCCATCATTCCGGGACACCCTTCGGATATGATATAAATTTCAAAGTACTAAAGCATCCGGTACTTTGAATGGGGTTTGTTAGGCCCAATAGATCTATCTTTAGGATTCGCGTCAATTAGGGTGTCTGTTCCCTAATTCTTAGATTACCAGACTTAATAAAAAGAGGCATATTCGATTTCGATAATTCAACCATAGAATGTAGTTTCACGTACTTGTGTCTATTTTGTAAATCATTTATAAAATATGCATGTATTCTCATCCCAAAAATATTAGATTTTAAAAGTGGGACTATAACTCACTTTCACGGATTTTTACTTCGTCGGGAAGTAAGACTTGGCCACTAGTTGATTCACAAACCTATAACAATATATACATATATATCAAAGTATGTTCAAAATATATTTACAAAACTTTTAATACATTTTGATGTTTTAAGTTTATTAAGTCAGCTGTCCTCGTTAGTAACCTATAACTAGTTGTCCACAGTTAGATGTACAGAAATAAATCGATAAATATTATCTTGAATCAATCCACGACCCAGTGTATACGTATCTCAGTATTGATCACAACTCAAACTATATATATATTTTGGAATCAACCTCAACCCTGTATAGCTAACTCCAACATTCACATATAGAGTATCTATGGCTGTTCCGCAATATATATATAGATGGGTCGACATGATAGGTCGAAACATTGTATACGTGTCTATGGTATCTCAAGATTACATAATATACAATATAATTTGATTAGGTTATGGTTGGAATAGATTTATTACTAACTTTCACGTAGGTAAAATGAGTAGTTTTTATCAATCTTGTTTTACTCGCCATTTCTTCGTTTTAATCCGTTTTGAGTGATTCCAGTGGCCACGGTTTTGTATTGAACTTAAATTTATGAATCTAAACAGAAAAAGTATAAGTTTATAGTCGGAAATACAAGTTACAAGTCGTTTTTGAAAGAGGTAGTCATTTCCGTCGAAAGAACGACATCTTGATGACTGTTTTGAAAAACATACTTTCACTTTGAGTTTAACCATGATTTTTGGATATGGTTTCATGTTCATAAGAAAAATCATTTTCCCAGAAGTATAGCTTTTAAATCAAAGTTTTTCATAGTTTTTAATTATCCAAACCAAAACAGCCTCCGGTTGTAACTACGACGGCGTAAATCCGGTTTTATGGTGTTTATCGTGTTTCCGGGTTTTAAATCATTAAGTTAGCATATCATATAGATATAGATCATATGTATAGTTGATTTTAAAAGTGTAGTTAGAAGGATTAACTTTATTTGCGAACAAGTTTAGAATTAACTAAACTATGTTCTAGTGATTACTAGTTTACCACTTCGAATATGATAGCTTTTTATGTATGAATCGAATGATGTTATGAACATCATTACTACCTTAAGCTCCTTGGATAAACCTACTGGAAAAGAGAAAAATAGATCTATCTTCAACGGATCCTTGGATGGCTCGAAGTTCTTGAAGCAGAATCATGACACGAAAACAAGTTCAAGTAAGATCATCACTTGAAATAAGATTGTTATAGTTATAGAAATTGAACCAAAGTTTGAATATGATTATTACCTTGTATTAGAATGATAACCTAATGTAAGAAACAAAGATTTCTTGAGGTTGGATGATCACCTTACAAGATTGGAAGTGAGCTAGTAAACTTGAAAGTATTCTTGATTTTATGTAACTAGAACTTGTAGAATTTATGAAGAACACTTAGAACTTGAAGTTAGAACTTGAGAGAGATCAATTAGATGAAGAAAATTGAAGAATGAAAGCGGTTTTAGGTGTTTTTGGTCGTTGGTATATGGATTAGATATAAAGGATATGTAATTTTGTTTTCATGTAAATAAGTCATGAATGATTACTCATATTTTTGTAAGTTTATGAGATATTTCATGCTAGTTGCCAAATGATGGTTCCCACATGTGTTAGGTGACTCACATGGGCTGCTAAGAGCTGATCATTGGAGTGTATATACCAATAGTACATACATCTAAAAGCTGTGTATTGTACGAGTACGTATACGGGTGCATACGAGTAGAATTGTTGATGAAACTGAACGAGGATGTAATTGTAAGCATTTTTGTTAAGTAGAAGTATTTTGATAAGTGTCTTGAAGTCTTTCAAAAGTGTATAAATACATATTAAAACACTACATGTATATACATTTTAACTGAGTCGTTAAGTCATCGTTAGTCGTTACATGTAAGTGTTGTTTTGAAACCTTTAGGTTAACGATCTTGTTAAATGTTGTTAACCCAATGTTTATAATATCAAATGAGATTTTAAATTATTATATTATCATGATAATATGATGTATGAATATATCTTAATATGATATATATATATACATTAAATGTCGTTACAACGATAATCGTTACATATATGCCTCGTTTCAAAATCATTAAGTTAGTAGTCTTGCTTTTACATATGTAGTTCATTGTTAATATACTTAATGATATGTACTTATCATAATATCATGTTAACTATATATATATATATATATATATATATATATATATATATATATATATATATATATATATATATATATATATATATATATATATATATATATATATATATATATATATATATATATGTCATCATATAGTTTTTACAAGTTTTAACGTTCGTGAATCACCGGTCAACTTGGGTGGTCAATTGTCTATATGAAACCTATTTCAATTAATCAAGTCTTAACAAGTTTGATTGCTTAACATATTGGAAACACTTAATCATGTAAATAACAATTTCATTTAATATATATATATAAACATGGAAAAGTTCGGGTCACTACAATAATGACACTTAAACCCTAATTTTGACCCAAAGGAGTCAACATCGCGCCATTAGCGAGTTTTGACACCAAAACATATTTAACTTGGTTTTATATTTCAACTTAATCCATTTTAAGTTTATAAACCTTATTAAATCGACAATTGGGTCATAATCATCACCAAACCCTAATTTTGACTCTAGTCAAAATTACTCAACTCAAATTCACCTAAAGTGGTTCCAACACTTCCATAATCACTAAACCTAGTGATTAAACTCAAGATTAAAGCCTAATCAAGGCCAAATCATCAACTAACCCAAAACCCGCCAAGTGACAAGAATAACTAGTCACCATAAACCCATTTCATCATCTAAGAGGGTTTCACTACAAATCAAACTCAAACCCTAACTTGAATATCAAATCTAACAAATGTAATTCGGAGTTTGAACTTACCAATACCACCAAAATGATGCCGTTGACGAGTAGAACAACTTTAAAACCCGAGCTTTGGTGAGAATCCAACTCCTTCTTCTCCAATTCAAGCTCTCTCACTCTAGAACCCTTCCTCTCTCTCTCTAGATATGGATGAGAGTGTTTGTGTGGGTGAGAAATGAGCTCCAATGGAGTTCTAGATCAGTTTTGGTGACCCTAAACCGACTCTAAATGAGAAGACCAAAGTACCCCTCATTTAAACCTTTTAAAAAAGCTGAAAATTGCATCAGATGGGATCGGGGCGCCGCTCCATAAGGTGGAGCGCCGCTCCAACCTTCAGGTCAGTTTTCAGTTTCTTGTTTTGGCCATAACTTTTTGACCGTAGCTCTATTTTCAATGAATCAAATATCGTTGGAAACGTAATAAGATTTTCTTTCCAATGGTAAGGCTTTGAAACATTAACACAAACTTTATTTGGGGTTAAAAAGATACGTACACACCTTGTCACTTCAGATGACATTCAGTTTCCTTCGACGTTCGAGCAAGCAACACGTACGTGCTTCGTACACTTCATACACGTATCGTATACCATAAATACATTATGTAGAATAAATATTTGGGTCTTACAACATTAGTTTGAGTTGATTAAACTGATCAAAGATTACTCAAATCTTGTTGTTCATCGAAAAAAATTTAAAAATCGTACTAATTAACTATTCACCTCCCCTCTAGTTACTTACAGGCAGGTTCAAATGAGAATCGCAAAAAGGGCGAGAATCGAACTTTTTAATTTCATACTTTTTATGTATTTAAATACAACAAATTACATGAAAATGTTAATTTATTGTTCATATCATTAACAAACATATGTTATTACCACAAATTACATGTTAAATTATCAATTATATAAAATGTTCACATGTTACATAAATAAATCTGCACATGTGAACGAAAAACTATAAATTTGATTATATAGGTAAAATATAAGTTTTTTCAAATTATATTATGTTCATTTTTACTCTACACCAACATTTATGGGTGATTCAATCTACTCACATATGAAAATCTTTGTAAATTAATAGTTCTCGCAGTTCTCGACCTTTTTGTGGTTCTCGTTTGACATGTGCCTTAGTCTAGGGTGGAATTCCAGGTGATGTTTGGGTATGGTTTGGTATGTCCTCAAAACTTTCGTGTTGCAAAAGAGAGCGATCATTGGGCATAGAAATTTTTGGGACCTATACATCACCCTCTGATCTGGGTGATGTATTGGCAGCCCATGCAAGCATGTGTAAGGAATCTTTAGTGGGAGATAAGAGAGTCAGATTTACATCTTAGGTATCAGTGGGCTCAGTCATATTTAGTGGAGTTATATATTGGGTATTGGTATCCTGGATTGGGACATCTTGAGTTGTACTAATTAAGGGTGTCTATTTAGTGGCAGTTTGTGTTGGAATCCAAGTTTTTTGTCCTAAAGGGTGTAGGCTTGGTCTGATCACCCTTACCTTCAATTTCTAGCAGAGTTAAAAGTGGAGTGATTGGAGCACCTGACCTACTAGATATGATAATAGAGGAATCTACAGGTTCTTGATCATCTAAAGTTTCAAATATAGTTTTTTTCTCTGTGTGAATGGGTGAATTTACAAGATTTGTGTAGGAAATATTTGCTTCTTCTGCGACAGTGGGTGAAGGTAAGTTAGAGCAAAAAATAGATATTTTCACTCACTCCTTATGTGTGGACGTATGAATCATTACTTGTAGGTGTTGTCGAATTTGGACCATTATCTGATTTCTTATACTCTGGAACATATGAATGAACACCTTGATCCCCACCACTCCTTGAAGCTATCGAATCTTCACCATTACTCGATTTCTCATATTCTGAATTGGATAAATGAGCACCCATCTTGTTTACAGGAGCTGTCAATTCTAAACCATTTACTGATTACTCAGTTTTTGGAGCATAAGAATGAGCACCTGAATTACCACCAAGAGCTATCGAATATGCCCTAGAACCTGATTGCTTAGATCCTGGAGCAGATGAATGAGCATCTTGATATGCCAAAGATCCACTAGATGTCCTTGCATCAGACTCTAATTACTCAGATTCTGTAGAAGAGGTTTAATTTTTTACAGTCTCTGGTTTCCAAGAATCTGAAGAAGATGCCCCAACAGGATATGTTGGTTGGTTAATGAGTCCAGGTTGTACCCATGCCAGCATTGCTAGGGTTGAATAAACCTCAAGAGGATGAATGGGAGAGTGAAACATGTTAAAGCTACACTCAGGTACAACTATAGACTCATAGACATGAGAAAGCGCTGCATAAGTAGGTGGACTTAAGGTGTCCTCAAATATCAGGCTCATGAATTTGATGAATGGAACATTGTGATCTTTAGGGGTTTTTCAGTCAGCATCAAAAGTTCATTAACATACATACTAACAAAGTCTATATCCCTTCATGTAGCAAAAGTATTAAAAATTTAAGTTTTCATCTCATTCATCTCACTTAAACTACCACTTTTATAACTCAGACTTCGCGAAATATTTGAAATTAAAAGACTCCATCTGGTTGAAAACATGTTCATTCTAATTGTACCCATGGTCATTAGTTGACCCACAGTTTGGAAACCTCTATTTAGCCTTTTCTCTGGAGGCAAAAGCCACAAAATTATGACGAAAACTATGCAAGCATCCCTCAGTACATATCTCACTTGCATCTAAAAAATCCTTCCCTGAGAGGATGGTTTTGTAAGAACAAAACAAGTTATTCATAGCCCTGATTCAAAAGGTTTTCTGGAATATTAATACTAGCCACTCTATATTTATAGCCACTCGATCATCTTTATCACCCTTGATTCATTTAGCACTAACCATGTTGAGAGTGAGAATATGAACATACGGAATATACTTTACTATTTTCTTTAAAGATTTAAAACTTAAATATTGAAAGAAATTTAGGAAAAACAGAGTAACAAACTGAAATCAAGAATCAAGAATTCGAGAGTGCGTTTGTGATTTCAATTTAGGCAAAAGTATATCCCAAAGGTTTCTAAGAGGTATTTTGATGTGTGTTTTCTACCCCTACTTTTCTTGAATTTAACTTAACCAAATTAACACACAAATGCAGGAAACTATTCTTGATCAGTGCAATAAAGATTTAGCAAGTACACAGAGAGCGCAGTGCTCAAGATTCAAATAACTAGTAATTATCCTAAGAAGAAATTGGATTTGGTTGAGTTTTAAATAACTAAAAATGAATTTGAAAAACGCGATTAAAAATCAATAGATGAAGTGTTCACTCAGATAGTTCACGATTGGTGCGGATTGTCCTTTCAGTCATAACTGATTAAATGTCTGAAAATATAGCCTTATGACCTTTCACAAAGTCTTAGTCTATTAAAGTTATTGTACTCACATACATTACCTTTAAAAGATTAAACTATATTTGATTAAACTATTGAGACTCAATCTAGGTTAAACTCACGTAAAACCTTAATTACAACGATCACTCGAAGCAATTACATGACTATGTTATCAAATTACTAATTAATTATCAATTACACTCACATGTAATTGTCTAGATCACTAGGTGTTGAAGCATAACCTCTTTATCAATAGCAAAATCACATAAGATAGTCAACAAGCTATGTAATTAATTTAAAATAATCAATGAACACAATAATGGTTCTTTTAACCACCGAGGCATCAGCCTGAGTGGTACCAGCTCCTTTGGGGCGGGCCCGTGTTCACCGCTCATTGAAGTGGCGCAGGTTCGATTCCAGGAGGGGAAGTTTTACCAGATTTAATTCCTGCAAGGGGATTCGATCCCGGGTTTCTTCCTTGCGTGTGTGCGTGACTAACCATCTAACCGCCGTTCAAAAAAAATAATGGTTCTTTTAATCAAGCTCAATAATCATATATCAATAATCAAACATAAATCCAAAATATTAAGAACGATCCACAACCAAAAGTTAATACATCTGAGAAAACACTAACGGATTTAGCCTGGCATTTTTATGGAAACAATTAACAAACTGTTGGTTGAATGTTGGTTAATAGACTAACCGACAAAGTTAAGTATGATGCTTTACTTAACCAAAGAATATATTTTGATGATGACACATACATATGCATAACTAAGCCTAGCATTTTTATGGAAACAATTAACAAAATGTTGGTTGAATGTTGGTTAATAGACTAACCGACAAAGTTAAGTATGATGCTTTACTTAACCAAAGAATATATTTTGATGATGACACATATATATGCATAACTAATGATCGACATCTTCACATAAAACACGCAAGTTCACTAATCTATACTTGATCTTGCAAATGACCAAGTCAAAAAAAAACTTATAGAATGAAAATAAAGATCATTTAAGTACACGGTCAAAGTACGTTCGACCGTATACTTAGCCGTAGAAGCCCAGACTGAATTTGCACAGCATTTTGGTGAAAACAAGTTGCACGGTCGCCACCACAGTCATCCGTAGTACAACCGCAGAATTCTCTGTCACCATTTTTGATAAAATTTAGTTTCACCACTTACCGACATCTATAATTCATGAAACCTTTCTCAACACGCTTAGAATAGATGCTCCCTCCATACTGAATTGAGTTTTGGTCATAAAAACACTAATCTTGGTTAATTACGCTTAATTACATCTTAATAACAAATTAACCATGATTAGGCATAACACATAAGTGTTAATCAATAACTTGTGATCTTAAAATTTGTCTATACATTTTTAGGATGATCACCAAGTACCAACACACATAAGCTAATGTCACTAGAACACTAATTACAATTAAATATTACTTTGTGACAAATTAAGCTTAAATGAAGAACAATATCTTTAAGTATAACTAGTAAAGACTTGTAATCCTAAAATACACATAGATACATTTAGGATGGTCACCAAATCCCAACTAGAGATTGCTCTTCCCTTGCGCATGCGTTGGACATTAATGTGTGCTTACACATTAATCATGCAATATGTTATATTGTAAATAAGCTTGCTAAAGCTTAAACCATAGTGTTGTGCAAATATCCATATGATTAATTTTAAAATAACTATCTCTTGCTATGTGTGAGTATTATTTGCTACTTGCTAATATGTTTAATACTCATTAATTTACCAACTTGATTAACATGCTTGCTATGTGTTATTAGCTAGAATACAAGGATTCAAGTAAGTAGTTTACTTCAATTAATTAAGTGTAAAATGGTTCACAAAAGAATAATGGTCAATAATTTATTTGGTCTTGTCTAAGTAACACATTATGTAACATGTCCAAGTATGACTTAACATTGATGTCTTTACACACTTAATGTTTGATTTAGAAAGACATCGTCCAATTAATCTCTACTTAGTCTTAAAATGAATATGAATTTTGATTAATTAAAACTAGGAAGTTAATGACGTGTTGACTAGTCTTTAGGATTGAACCAAATGCATTAATGAACCTAACTAAGTCTTGACCAAACTGAGATTACCCAAAATGTCAATCAAGACACTTCTCCAAGAATGTTGGGTTTACCACATTTGGAGTGTTATGTCATTTTCAATCAATAAGACCAAATCTCACACACTTAATGCATATAGTACCTGTATAGGATATTGGGTTTCTTTTGCAGGTGCTAGATGGAGTAAATATTCCAAAATGTGGTGTTCAAATTTGAGTCAAACGGCTATACAACGGATACATATTTTGGACTGGGTATGCACGGTCGAACCACGGTCGACCGTGCCTGTGACCGTATGACAACGGTTAGTTTTTGAATCTCACTATAAATAGCAAGCATTGAAGAGCATTTGAAGCTGACCCTCTTACATATTTCAAAGGTTTATTTTCAGAGATCACAAGGGCGTTAATTACTACTCAAATGTGATCAAGCAAGAGAAGATTCTATGATCTTATAGATATAGAATTTGGTTGTTGTAAAATTACTAATCAAAATTGTTTATCTTGTGAGTTTATTTAGCGTGATGTATGTCCTAGTATTGTCTTGGGATCAAAATTGTTTATCAAATTGTACGAGTCTTGTAACTTCAATTAGTAGAAGCATAGGCTAGCTTAGTGATCTACTTCCTTAAAAGGACTTAGGAAGTTGATTAATCTTATTTGAAGATTAATACTTGTCCAAGTTGAAGACAAGTTGAGCTAGGTCGGAGTTGGGCTTTCAAAGGGATAGAAAGATTAGGTTTGTTATCTACCAAAGAAGTTGAAGACTTATAAATCGGATCTCCACTGGTTTGGAGAAAAGTGCTTAGTGAAGCAAGAATTCCCGATTAATGTAATCAAGGAGTGGATTAAGGTGGATTAGTTAACATCCACCTGAACCACTATAAATTCTTGTGTCTATATTCTTTACATTACTTTGCTTATCATTTTAAACATATACACCACACACATCAAGTTTGAGTTGAATTGATTGATCATAGTTATTCAAATTTGGTGATCAATCGAAAAAGTGTTAAAAATGTATTAAGTAACTATTCACCCCCCCTCTAGTTACTTACAATTGGTATCAGAGCAGTTGCTCAAATCATTGCTCTATAAATGTTTATGGAAGTGTCAAAATTCATTTTGTGCAAAAACTTGAGTCAACGATTCTCAGATCAACTCAAACTATGAGATACTTAGAAGAATTGGTGAAAAAAGCACCAATCTTTGATAAAAAAAAGATATTGATGCGTGGAAATTAAGATTTGAAGTTTATCTCAAATCTAAGGATTACTACTTATGGAGGATAATCAAAGTAGAAGACTTTGTTCCACAAGCTAGTTCAAGACTAGTGAAGTCAACATTTTAAAACAATGAAGTTTTGAAACAATTTGATGCTATTTCACTACTCCATGAAGTTCTTCCTAATGAAGAAAGAATGAAGATAATTTTATGTGAGAATGCAAAGGAATGTTGGGGTTCACTATGTTCTCAACAAGAAGAAAACTCTAGGAGTTTAAAAAAGGATAAGAGAGAAATTGAAGAAGCTTGGGGATTTTGATAGAGATTGGGAAGATGCTCTAGAAAAAGGTTTGGATGAAGATGAAGAGTCTTGCCTCATGGGTTCTTGGAATCATTTAAATCAAGATGGTCAAAGTGAAGAAGAGGTTGAATCTCCCTACAAAGAAGATGATGTCTCAAGCATGGAGTGCAATGAGGTACATGTATTTTATCCTTCTAATTATGAAGAATTCCTAGATGATTACAAAACTATTAAATTTGTATATGATAGTAGTCGTGACAAAGTAAAACTTTTAGAAAAAGAATTACCCAAAGTTAAGCAACTTAACAAAGTTCTAATTGATGAAAACAACTCTTTGAAAAGAAAGCTTGAAAAGACAACTATTTGTAATTCATCAAAAGATAAAGTTGAAATGAATTTGTGTCACTCTCTAGCAAATACAAATCATGTAATCAAAGTCCATTGTCTATTATTAGGAGAATTGAGAAAATAGGAAAAATTGGCCAAACTAGCAAATCAATAAAAGGGATAAGTCAAGGATTTGGTAACTTTAAAATCAACCAATACCAATGATCAAAATGCTAATAAGAATAACCTTCTCAATAGACTTTGAATTAATGAAAGGTTTTTCATACAAATGCAAAATTGTTTTTGAAAATGATTTCAAAAGGAATGTTGAAGGAAGTCTACTTGTATTAGGATTGTGTGTTTTAATGAAACTATGAATTGCATGCTAAATACAAGTTGATGCATTTTGTGTATACTATATGTATAATTAAATATATATATATATATATATATATATATATATATATATATATATATATATATATATATATATATATATATATATATATATATATATATATATATATATATATATATATATATATATATATATATATATATATTAAGTGTCATTGATGATGAAACATCGTGAGGATGTGATCATTCAATGTTATGAAAAGAAAACTTATCCTCAAGTATTCTATAGAACCTAAGAATCGTCAAAACGCGGTCAAAAGAAGAAGAAGTGAAGAAATGCTTCATCAGGAGATCCACGGCTAAAGCATGGCTAACCGCAGACATGGCCGTAGATATCTGTTCTAACCGTCTAGAAGTTTTTTTCCCACGGTCGATCGTACTTCGATCGTGCACGGCCTGACACTGTTTTAAATTGAATAAAGCCCTCACTTTTCATTTCACTCAAACTCAATTCAAACAAATACTCTCTGCACAACTAAGGAGATCGACCGCACATTGAAGAACACACATTCCTTCCATCTCAATTCCTTTTTTCGGTATGATTAATCCTTGTTTTCCTAGCATTCAATTGTGTTGTATGATGAACTCTTCACTAATGTTGTGAAGAAACCCTAACTAGAATGTCCCAAAACCCAAAATTGGTGCAAATAATCAAAATTGTTCTTGAGAACAACTTAGAAACGATTGTGGTAATGCCTATCTATGCATTGATTTAACTCTGGACAATCCTAGGGTTCATTATGCATCTAGGTTAGATTTTTATAGAACCATTGTTCATATGATATAAACTACATTGTTGCAAATTGAGTGTGACAATGTTAGATGTCAAAACATGTGTTAATGATGATCCTAAAAATCTGGAACACATATGAACTTTGTGAGAATCATAATCTAGTTGCAAACTCATTGACACTAATGAAGAGTGAAAATGTGAAGAACATTAACATCAAAACATCTAAGTATTGATGATAATTAAAGTTTGCAAAACTTGTTGCCTACAATTGAATTATACATACACTTTGAATTAATTTGAAGTATCATTGTGTAGAAAATGGCAAGAACTAAGGATGCTCAATCAAGAGGTGGTGAAGAAAGATATAATCCACCTACTGATGCAAGAAAGTGTACACTTTACAACAAGAAGTGGCTCAAAACTAGAACAATTACCAAAGGAAGAGTTGTGAACATTGAAGCATTTCTTGAAATAGTTGACAAGCTATTTCAAAGAGATTTATCATCATTCATGCTAATCAACGGACCCGTGTATCCTGAACTAATAAGAGAGTCCTATGATAACTTCAGCTTCAACTCAGAGACAAAGGTTGTGAAGTTCCATCTCAATAAAGAATGGTGGGAATACCCTCTCAAAGCCTTCAGTAAAATCCTAGGTGTACCTATCGGGGGAAGGGAGTTCTATAGCAGAAGACACAAGCTAGAACACCTACCTGAATTCATTCATGCCATTGATGTATTAACTCGACTCTGCAAACCGAAAGCCAATCACTCTGAAATTCTTTCCAATGGATTAACAGGAAAGAACCTTCGTTCAGATCTTGATATCCTAAACAAAATCATTGATCATAACATCTACTGCAGGTAAGGAAATCACTCTCACATTCACATTACTCAAATCTATGTTATGTGGGCTATTGAACTCAATGAAGAAATCAATGTGGCTTTTCTAATGGCATCTCGAATGAGCAACTTAATGATTGAATCAACTAGGTCTCTTCCTTATGGCATGCATCTGAACAATTTGTTCACCCATCTTAAACTCTCTCACTCTGTCGTTCAACAACCTTCGTTTGAACCAATCGACAAGTTGACCATCATTTGAAGTGGCCATCTACCAGAAACCTCTCATGGAAGAAGATCAAGTCTTGAAGAAGACCTAGATGAAACTAAAATCTATCAACTAAATGAGGAATTTGATGAAGAAGAAATGGAAGATGAGGCAGCAAACTTGCATGAGTATCAATAATTCGTGAACTCAAACTTTGAAACCAAAGTTAACAGAATTCTTAAGCGAGAAGAGAAAATTAATGAGAATCGCTCTAAGATCAAGAAGGCAATGAAGGACTTTGTAAAGGCAATCTCATGCAGGAGGATATAATTTGTGTGTTTAGGATGGTGTAATAAAACTTTGGTTGAATGCTTATGTTTGAATTGTTTGTGCTTGAATGTTAGTCTAAAATAATGATGCATTTGTAGAATAATTCAATAACTCAATAATGTATGTTTACTATGTGCTCACAACTGATTATTCTTGCATGCACAAGTCAAGAACGTATGAAAAGAATGACTCAGCTCCCGTACGGCTATCTTTACGGTCTACCGTGGATTGACCGCAGAATGTATGATGAACTCACTAGAATTATTTATTCTACCTACCTTACCAAACCTGGTAGTGTTTAATAAAGGGCTATCATACTCATTGAATCCATATAAAAGACAAACACAATCAACCAAACTCATAACTCTTACTACTTATCCAAAAGCCTTCTTCAAACAAAACTTGTTCCCAATATGAGATCCATTGTTGAAGGGAGAGAGGTACTCACACATCATCTATCTATTCTCTTGAAAATCTCTCGAACATCAAATGGGATGCCTTTCTCAATCTAAGAGGACCGCTTTATCCTCTTCATATCAAAGAATTCTACGAAAGCCTTCAATTTTCACAAAATGATGAGAAAATCTTATTTTCTCTTTATGGAAAGAATTATTCTTTGACTCTTAAAGAGTTTAGAAATATAATGGATGTTCCGAATGAAGGACAAACATTCTATCGAAACTGAAATTCATTTGATGATTTCCCTGAATGGGTAAAGAGAGATAGTGTTCTTGACATATTGTGCAATGGAACACCTTAACCCGAGTTCATCAACAAAGATGGATTTCTTTGCCGTTGTCTTGCTTCAACGTATGATCTTTGGCAGTAGATCATCACTGTAAATGTTTATGAAAAGGGTGAACTACTTGAACAACTTGATGTGAATGAGATTATGCTTCTATGGTGTCTCTTGAACTCATCAAATGTAAATGTTGCATACTTTATGGCATCTAGAATGCAACATGCATGTCAAAACTCTCATATGTCTCTTCCATATGGTCTTCACCTGACCAAACTTTTCGCATATGTTGGGATGACATCTCCTTTTCACCATTCCACTCAAGTATATTTATACCCAATATGCAAAGCATCGACCAAACAGGTCCATGAACCTTCTCTTGAAAACCTACCCAACTTTTATTCCCTCTTCACACAGGGACATAATAGTGTGATTCATGGAAATATCTTAAAAATTGGTCGAAGATTGTCCCGCCTTGAAGACAAGGACAAGGGTCACTCCTTTCATCATGATGACTGAACTTATTTGACATTCATGTAAAAATCTCACTTGAGAAATGTACTACATGAATTATCTATGGTTAATTATTGCTATGAATAAAATGTGTGCTTGTTATGTTTTTAATAATTATCTTCCATTGTGCACAATTTAAGGGGGAACTTTACTCTAAGGACGAGCTTAGTTCTAGGGAGAGCTAACCTTTTTGCTTCGACAAAAGGGGGAGAAATATGGATACAAGTGATGTTAACACTTGCGTATTTATAGCAAAATGTCCCTCATCACTTGTATGTTTGTCATCATTAAAAAGGGGGAGAATGTTGGTTGAATGTTGGTTAATGGACTAACCGATAAAGTTAAGTATGATGCTTTGCTTAACCAAAGAATATGTTTTGATAATGACACATACATATGCATAAGTGAGGATCGACATCTTCACATAAAATACGCAAGTTCACTAATCCATACTTGATCTTGCAAATGACCAAGTCAAACAAAACTTATAGAATGAAAATAAAGATCATTGAATGACATGATCAAAGTATGGTCGACTGTATACTTAGTCGTAGAAGCCCAAACTGAATCTGCAATGCAGTTTTGTGAAAACAAGTTGCACGGTCTCCACCACGGTCAACCATAGTACGACCGCAGAATTCTCTGTCATCATTTTTGATCAAATTTAGTTTGGCCACTTCTCGACATCTATAATTCATGAAACCTTTCTCAACACGCTTAGAATAGATGCCCCCTCCATACTCAATTGAGTTTTGGTCATAAAAACACTAATCTTAGTTAATTACGCTTAATTACATCTTAATGACAAATTAACCATGATTAGGCATAACACATAAGTGTTAATCAATAACTTGTGATCTTAAAATTTGTTTAGACATTCTTAGGATGATCACCAAGTACCAACACACATAAGCTAATGTCACTAGAACACTAATTACAATTAAAGATTACTTAGTGACAAATTAAGGCTAAATGAAGAACAATATCTTTAAGTATAACTAGTAAAGACTCGTAATCCCAAAATACACTTAGATACATTTATGATGGTCACCAAGTCCCAACTAGAGATTGCTCTTCCTTTGTGCATGTGTTGGACATTAATGTGTGCTTATACATTAATCATGCAATATGTTATATTGCAAATAAGCTTGCTAAAGCTTAAACCATAGTGTTGTGCAAATATCCATATGATTGATTTTAGAATAACTATCTCTTGCTATGTGTGAGTATTACTTGCTACTTGCTAATATGTTTAATACTCATTAATTTGCCAACTTGATTAACATGCTTGCTATGTGTTATTAGCTAGAATACTAGGAGTCAAGTAACAGTTTACTTCAATGAATTAAGTGTAAAATAGTTCACAAAAGAATAATGGTCAATAATTTATTTGATCTTGTCTAAGTAACACATTGTGGAACATGTCCAAGTATGACTTAACATTGATGTCTTTTCACACTTAATGTTTGATTTAGAAAGACATCATCCAATTAATCTCTACTTAGTCTTAAAATGAATATGACTTGTGAATAATTGAAACTAGGAAGTTGACATGTTGACTAGTCTTTAAGATTGAACAAAATGCAATAATGAACCTAACTAAGTCTTGACCAAACTGAGATTACCCAAAATGTCAATCAAGACACTTCTCCCAGAATGTTGGGTTTACCACATTTGGAATGTTATGTCATTTACACTCAATAAGACCAAATCTCACACACTTAATGCATATAGTAATTGTATAGGATATTGAGTTTCTTTTGCAGGTGCTAGATGGAGTAAAGATTCCAAAATGCGGTGGTCAAATCTAAGTCAAATGGCTATACAACGAATACATATATTGAACTGGGGTACGCACGGTCGAACCACAGTCAACCGTGCCTGTGACCGTGTGACTACGGCTAGTTTTTGAATCTCACTATAAATAGCAAGCATTGAAGAGCATTTAAAGTTGACCCTTTTGCATATTTCAAAGGCTTATTTCCAGAGATCACAAGGGCTTTAATTACTGATCAAGCAAGAGAAGATTCTGTGATCTTATAGATATAGAATTTGGTTGTTGTAAACTTACTAATCAAAATTGTTTATCTTGTGAGTTTACTTAGTGTGATGTATGTCCTAGTATTGTCTTAGGATTATCATTGCAAATTGTATGAGTCTTGTAACTTTAATTAGTAGAAGCATAGGCTAGCTTAGTGATCTACTTCCTTAAAGGGACTTAGGAAGTTGATTAATCTTATTTGAAGATTAATACTTGTTCAAGTTGAAGACAAGTTGAGCTAGGTTGGAGTTGGTCTTTCAAAGGGATAGAAAGATTAGGTTTTTTGTTTACCAAAGAAGTTGAAGACTTGTAAATCAGATCTTCATCGGGTTTGGAGAAAACTGGATAGTGAAGCAAGAAATCCCGATTAGTGTAATCGAGGAGTGGATTAAAGTGGATTAGTTAACATCCACCCGAACCACTATAAATCCTCGTGTATATGTTCTTTACATTACTTTGCTTATCATTTTGAACATATACACCACACACATCAAGTTTGAGTTGAATTGATTGATTATAGTTAATCAAATTTAGAGATCAGTCGAAAAAGTGTTAAAAACGTATTAAGTAACTATTCACCCCCTCCCCATCTAGTTACTTACACAAACAATAGATAGCAAAAGAATCCATAATAATTTCACAAATATAAATGAAACTAATGTACCAGTGATCAAAACTTGTTCCAATCTTTATCTTGATGATCCAATCCCTTAAAAGTGGTGAAAGAATGAGTTTGGAACCCCTAAAATCGCCTCAAAATCGCCCAAAGTCATAACAAAACATGGATCCTCTAAAAATTTCTTGTCATGCGATATAAATATACATTCCTGACCATCTGAAGCTCGCGAGCGTGAGCCCTTTATGGATAACCACTTTGTGCACAGAATGGTGCCTTGCGTTCGTTTTCTTTTTTCTGGGTTCGCGTACTAGCTTCGACTTGCACTTCGAGAAAAAGAGCCCAAATGGCCTTATAAGCTCATGAAAGGGAGGTCGGGTGTTGCAGTTTTGGCCATGAAAAAGTCTCTATACTTTGACTCAAACCCCAAATTCACAACCAACTTTGATGATATGTTAGCCCTAAAACACATATGAATCACCGATGTCTGTAGTACCCAGACTCAAACATCCAGACTCTACATTCCATACTTAATAATACTTAACTAAAACTACTTTTGACTCATCAAAATAATATTTTTTCTAACAACTGACCACACATGTTATTTGAGAGTTTTAATTTACAGTTGTGTTGCAAATTTTATTTATTTAATATTTTTTGGCGCACATATATATATATATATATATATATATATATATATATATATATATATATATATATATATATATATATATATATATATATATATATATATATATATATCATAAAGATTAGGCTGGTACAATAATTGAACGCATTACAACCATTGAAACAGATCTACAAATGATCTAATATGCATGAACCTAATGTTCCGATCATAAACCATTGATTACAAATACCATATTGACCTAAAACAATCCGTCCATTGCAAGTGTCTAAAACTGAGCAACTACAACCAACAAATAGCTGCAATCCCCCGCCCAAACTAATTGATAATGCTAAAAAGCGAACATATATTTCATAGCATTATTCCTCAAGAAAGACAAGCTTTTAGTTGCAATTGTTCTATTTACAAGTGATATTCGTTTAAATAATAAAAGGTGAAGACAAAAGACAGATTCGACGAATTGAAGACGCAAACGACCAAAAAGCTCAAAAGTACAAAATACAATCAAAGAGGTTCCAATTATTGATAAGAAACGTCTCAAAATTACAAGAGTACAAGTTACAAAACGCAAAGTACAAGATATTAAATTGTACGCAAGGACGTTCAAAAATTCGGAACCGGGACCAGAGTCAACTCTCAACGCTCGACGCAACGGACTAAAAATTACAAGTCAACTATGCACATGAATATAATATAATATATAATTAATTCTTAAAATTAATATATATATTATATTATATTTAAAAACCGTCGGCAAGAAAGGATCCAAAATGGAGTGAGCTGTAAAATCAAACTCCGCGACTCACGGAGTTTGAAGGGGAAAAATTACGCGAGTCGCGGAGCCCCAAATTTTGAAACTGCCTATAAAGCTCGCGCATTCTGATCGTAAAAAATATCCAAAATATCAATCTCTCTATCTATATTATACGATATATATATATATATATATATATATATATATATATATATATATATATATATATATAATTTATATTTTAATTTTAATTTTAATTTTAATTTTAAATCCTAATAATAAGGGTATGTTAGTGAATGTTGTAAGGGTGTAAGTCGAAATTCTGTCCGTGTAACGCTACGCTATTTTTAATCATTGTAAGTTATGTTCAACCTTTTTAATTTAATGACTCGTAGCTAAGTTATTATTATGCTTATTTAATACCGAAGTAATCATGATGTTGGGCTAAAAATATTAAAATTGGGTAATTGGGCTTTGTACCATAATTGGGGTTTGAATAAAAGAACGACACTTGTGGAAATTAGACTATGGGCTATTAATGGGTTTTATATTAACTAAACAATACCTTGTTAATTTAATATACAAACTTATAATTTGATGTACGTATATATAACCACATACGCTTGACTGGGTACGGTGGGCGGGATATCTATAAATACCAATAATTATTCATTTTACCGGACACGGAACTGGATTAATAGTTAATAGACTTGTTGAAACAGGGGTGAATTAAATTCAAGGGTAATTGGTGTAATTGTTAACAAAGTAGTAAAACCTTGGTTTACACGCAGTTGATAACCTGGTGTATTCATTAAACAAAGTATTAAAACCTTGTTACAATTCGAATCCCCAATTAGTTGGAATATTTGACTTCGGGAATAAGAATAATTTGACGAAGGCTTTCGCTCTTTATATTTATGACTGATGGACTATTATGGACAAATCCGTATGGACATATTAAATAATCCAGGATAAAGAACAATTAACCCATGGGAATAAACTAAAATCAACACGTCAAACATCATGATTACGGAAGTTTAAATAAGCATAATTCCTTTATTTTCATATTTAATTGCACTTCTAATTATTGCACTTTTATTTATTGTTATTGTATTTAATTGCACTTTTATTTATTGTCTTTGTATTTAATTGCACTTTTAATTTTCGTACTTTTTAATTATCGTAATTTTATTTTATCGCACTTTTATTTATCGCAATTTCATTATCGTTATTTACTTTACGCTTTAAATTAAGTCTTTTATTTATTTAATATTTTACATTAGGTTTTAACTGCGACTAAAGTTTTTAAAATCGACAAACCGGTCATTAAACGGTAAAAACTCCCCTTTAAAATAATAATATTACTTATATATATATATATTTGTATTTTTATAAATAAAACTAATATAGCGTTAAGCTTTTTTTAAAAGATTCCCTGTGGACGAACCGGACTTACTAAAAACTACACTACTGTACGATTAGGTACACTGCCTATAAGTGTTGTAGCAAGGTTTAAGTATATCCATTCTATAAATAAATAAATATCTTGTGTAAAATTGTATCGTATTTAATAGTTTTTCCTAGTAAAATATAAGCTATTTCATATGCACCTCGCATAACATCAAGTATTTTTGGCACCGCTGCCGGGGAACGCCGAAGCGAAACGCCACATAAAAAAAAGATTTTTATTAAGTTTTATTTAGTTTTTGTAAAAATACATTTTAAATATTAAAAAATTTAAAAATTTAAAAACCGAAGAAAAAAATAAATATATAAATTTATTTTTAAGATTTTTAAAATTATAAAGTATTTTATTTCTATTTTAGTTTTTAAAATATAAGTTTTATTAAAATTATATAAATATATTAATTAAATTAAAACCAGAAAAATAAAAAATATAAAAAAAAAACTACATAACCTGTCAAACGTACCCACCTAATCTGAAATTTCAAACCCCGCGACTCGCAGAGTTTGTTGCCTGGTTAACCGCGACTCGCAGAGCAGCCCTGACACGCGTACACAGAAACCCTAACTGCATCATTACGGAGTAATTATTATTATTATTATTTTATTTAAAACCCTAATTAGGTTTTTAGTTTTTAATTAGTTAATTTAAGTTATTATTATTTTGTTTAATTAGTTTAATTAATTTACAAAATTAATAGTTTTATTAAATAAATAATATAAAAATAATATTTTTATAAAAATTGTAATTTTTACAACTTTTAGTATATTTTTATATTTTGTCCCTTTTTATTTGTTTTAGCATAATTTTTTGTAATTTTCGCTCGTAGCTAGCTTTAAGTCTAGTATTTTGCTGTAGTTTATTTTTATTTATAGATTTTTAGGCTTTACCGTAAAATCCTTTAAGTGCTTTTTCTTTAGACTAAGATTTAGGTGCTTTAGAATTTTGCGACGCCTTTTTATATTTTAGTACCTTTTTAAGATATTGCCATTTGGGATATAGTATTTCTTTTAAGCTTTAATATTTTTAGACGCAACTTTTAGTTTTTAGTTTTTAGTTCCTTTTTAAGTTTCAACGCGCTATTTTCTTATTTTTATTTTTTTTCGACACCTTTTACCTATGTATCAATTATCACTCCAATTAGTAATCTCAATTTGCAATTTTAATTTTAAGTTAGTGATAGTAATAAGGTTGGGTTAGTCGAGTATTTTAAAGTTTCATAGTCACTCTTTTTCTTTCTTATTTTTCGACGCCTTTATTTTTCAACCCTTTTCTTTTTCGACCTTTTTCGACGCGCTCTTTTTCTTTCTTATTTCTCGTTATTCTAGTTTTTAGGACATAGATTTTTATTCTACTTCTTATCTAAATTTCTTAAAATTACGAAAATTTATTTTAAGTGGTTAAATTGATAGACATCAAAATTTTCTGGTTCGTAGTAATAGTTGGATTTGTACGTGGACCGGGTTATTGGAGCCAAACAGTACTCAATTATATTGAGACCAAACGAATCCTGCCCCTCTGCTGCATCTTTTGGCTATTCGAAACGTGGGCAAAATCAGAAAAGTCTATTAATTGGATAACTTATATAATTTTTCTTTCCTTTTAAAAACTGATAGGATATTCAGTGAATGCACCGAGCAAGACGTTCACCACCTTTTGTACATTCACCACCTGTAACTCAATCAAGACATCTAGCTAATATTACCGCCGTTGATTTTTCTTTAGAATCGTCATCCAGTCGACCAAGTACTCCAATTCAAATTTCCGATAATCCATTTTTTGAACCCGACCTTACAATTGAGAATCCGGAGAATATTCAGGGACGATTCATAAATCCTGAATCATTAATTTTTCCTCCGGAACCACCAATCATTCAAACAGAGATTGTTGAGGAATGAACCATTAAATCAGAATCCTCTAGTGATTCAGATTCAACAAATTCAATTATGGAGAATCTGGAACCTTTAAGTATGGAAGACCGAATGAGAGCTAAACGCACTGGCCAAGGTCACGCAATTACTCATCCAGACATTAATGCGCCAGATTATGAAATCAAAGGACAAATTCTACATATGGTGACTAATCAATGCCAATTTAGTGGTGCACCGAAGGAAGATCCAAATGAACATCTTCGTACCTTTAATAGGATCTGCACACTATTTAAAATCCGAGAAGTGGAGGATGAACAGATATATCTCATGTTATTTCGCTAGAATTTAAAGGGAGAAGCCAAAGATTGGTTGAAATCGTTACCTGAAGGGGCGATCGATACATCGGACGTTTTAGTTGAAAAATTTCTTAAACAATTCTTTCCGGTATCTAAAGCCGTAAGACTTCAAGGAGAAATTGTTACGTTCGCCCAGAAACCGAATGAAACTCTATATGAGGCGTGGACAAGATTTGGAAAGTTATTTAGAGGATGTCCGCAACATGGTTTATGAAATGTCCCATTCTTATTGATTAAAAACGTTCCATATTAATTGATTTCGTTGCGAGGTTTTGACCTCTATATGAGACATTTTTCAAAGACTGCATTCATTTTAAAACAAACCATAACCTTTATTTCATCAATAAAGGTTTAAAAAGCTTTACGTAGATTATCAAATAATGATAATCTAAAATATCCTTTTTACACACGACCATTACATAATGGTTTACAATACAAATATGTTACAACAAAATAAGTTTCTTTATATGCAGTTTTTACACAATATCATACAAGCATGGACTCCAAATCTCGTCCTTATTTAAGTATGCGACAGCGGAAGCTCTTAATAATCACCTGAGAATAAACATGCTTAAAACGTCAACAAAAATGTTGGTGAGTTATAGGTTTAACCTATATATTTCAAATCATAATAATAGACCACAAGATTTCATATTTCAATACACATCCCATACATAGAGATAAAAATCATTCATATGGTGAACACCTGGTAACCGACATTAACAAGATGCATATATATAAGAATATCCCCATCATTCCGGGACACCCTTCGGATATGATATAAATTTCGAAGTACTAAAGCATCCGGTACTTTGGATGGGGTTTGTTAGGCCCAATAGATCTATCTTTAGGATTCGCGTCAATTAGGGTGTCTGTTCCCTAATTCTTAGATTACCAGACTTAATAAAAAGGGGCATATTCGATTTAGATAATTCAACCATAGAATGTAGTTTCACGTACTTGTGTCTATTTTGTAAATCATTTATAAAACCTGCATGTGTTCTCATCCCAAAAATATTAGATTTTAAAAGTGGGACTATAACTCACTTTCACAGATTTTTACTTCGTCGGGAAGTAAGACTTGGCCACTGGTTGATTCACGAACCTATAACAATATATACATATATATCAAAGTATGTTTAAAATATATTTACAACACTTTTAATATATTTTGATGTTTTAAGTTTATTAAGTCAGCTGTCCTCGTTAGTAACCTACAACTAGTTGTCCACAGTTAGATGTACAGAAATAAATCGATAAATATTATCTTGAATCAATCCACGACCCAGTGTATACGTATCTCAGTATTGATCACAACTCAAACTATATATATTTTGGAATCAACCTCAACCCTGTATAGCTAACTCCAACATTCACATATAGAGTGTCTATGGTTGTTCCGAAATATATATAGATGTGTCGACATGATAGGTCGAAACATTGTATACGTGTCTATGGTATCTCAAGATTACATAATATACAATACAAGTTGATTAAGTTATGGTTGGAATAGATTTGTTACCAATTTTCACGTAGCTAAAATGAGAAAAATTATCCAATCTTGTTTTACCCATAACTTCTTCATTTTAAATCCGTTTTGAGTGAATCAAATTGCTATGGTTTCATATTGAACTCTATTTTATGAATATAAACAGAAAAAGTATAGGTTTATAGTCGGAAAAATAAGTTACAAGTCATTTTTGTAAAGGTAGTCATTTCAGTCGAAAGAACGACGTCTAGATGATCATTTTAGAAAACATACTTCCACTTTGAGTTTAACCATAATTTTTGGATATAGTTTCATGTTCATAATAAAAATCATTTTCTCAGAATAACAACTTTTAAATCAAAGTTTATCATAGTTTTTAATTAACTAACCCAAAACAGCCCGCAGTGTTACTACGACGGCGTAAATCCGGTTTTACGGTGTTTTTCGTGTTTCCAGGTTTTAAATCATTAAGTTAGCATATCATATAGATATAGAACATGTGTGTAGTTAATTTTAATAGTCAAGTTAGAAGGATTAACTTTTGTTTGCGAACAAGTTTAGAATTAACTAAACTATGTTCTAGTGATTACGAGTTTAAACCTTCGAATAAGATAGTTTTATATATATGAATCGAATGATGTTATGAACATCATTACTACCTCAAGTTTAGTAGGTAAACCTACTGGAAGTGACAAGAAATGATCTAGCTTCAAAGGATCTTGGATGGCTTGAAAGTTCTTGAAGTAGGATCATGACACAAAAACAAGTTCAAGTAAGATTTTTACTCGAATTAAGATAGTTTATAGTTATAGAAATTGAATCAAAGTTTGAATATGAATATTACCTTGAATAAGAAAGATAACCTACTGTATATAATAAAGGTTTCTTGATCTTAGATGATTACTTGGAATGGATTAGAAAGCTTGGAAGTAAATTAGTAAACTTGAAGGGATTTTTGAAGTGTTCTTGAAGTGTTCTTCCTATGATGATTATAGCTTAATTCTTGAAGTGATTTTTGATGAAGATGATGATTAACTACTAGAAAAATACGTTCATAATAGTGTGTGTGTTGAGAGAGAATTAGAAAGAGAATTGGAAGTGAAATGGAGTGAATGATGAGTGGTAATTGGTGAGTGGTGAGTGGGGTTAAAAGGAGTTCTAGTTAGTTGACTAGCTCATGGTAGAAGTTAAAATTGATTAGTCATACATGACATAATCAAGAGTGGAATCCCATGCTAGTTCCTATTGGTATATACTCATAGTAAGTACGTTTTGAAGCTGTGTATAATACGGGTAAGAATACGACTAGAATTCTTGATGAAAGAAAAGAATGGAAAAGTAACTGTAACCATTTTCGTTAAGTATGAGTGTTTTGATATATATCTTGAAGTCTTCCAAAAGTATTTTAATACATCTAAATACACTACTTGTATATACATTTTAACTGAGTCGTTAAGTCATCGTTAGTCGTTACATGTAAGTGTTGTTTTGAAACCTTTAAGTTAACGATCTCAATTAATGTTGTTAACCCATTGTTTATTATATCTAATGAGATGTTAAATTATTATATTATCATGATATTATGATATATTAATATATCTTAATATGATATATATACATTTAAATGTCGTTACAACGATAATCGTTACATATATGTCTCGTTTCGAAATCCTTAAGTTAGTAGTCTTGTTTATATGTATATAACTCATTGTTAATATACTTATGGAGATACTTACTTATCATAATCTCATGTTAACCATATGTATATCCATATATATATCGTCATGTCGTTTTTACAAGTTTTAACGTTCGTGAATTGCCGGTCAACTTGGGTGGTCAATTGTCTATATGAAACATATTTCAATTAATCAAGTCTTAACAAGTTTGATTGCTTAACATGTTGGAAACATTTAATCATGTAAATATCAATCTCAATTAATATATATAAACATGGAAAAGTTCGGGCCACTACAGTACCTACCCGTTAAATAAATTTCGTCCCGAAATTTTAAGCTGTTGAAGGTGTTGACGAATCTTCTGGAAATAGATGCGGGTATTTCTTCTTCATCTGATCTTCACGCTCCCAGGTGAACTCGGGTCCTCTACGAGCATTCCATCGAACCTTAACAATTGGTATCTTGTTTTTCTTAAGTCTTTTAACCTCACGATCCATTATTTCGACGGGTTCTTCGATGAATTGGAGTTTTTCGTTGATTTGGATTTCATCTAACGGAATAGTGAGATCTTCTTTAGCAAAACATTTCTTCAAATTTGAGACGTGGAAAGTGTTATGTACAGCCACGAGTTGTTGAGGTAACTCAAGTCGGTAAGCTACTGGTCCGACACGATCAATAATCTTGAATGGTCCAATATACCTTGGATATAATTTCCCTCGTTTACCAAATCGAACAACGCCTTTCCAAGGTGCAACTTTAAGCATGACCATCTCTCCAATTTCAAATTCTATATCTTTTCTTTTAATGTCAGCGTAGCTCTTTTGTCGACTTTGGGCGGTTTTCAACCGTTGTTGAATTTGGATGATCTTCTCGGTAGTTTCTTGTATAATCTCCGGACCCGTAATCTGTCTATCCCCCACTTCACTCCAACAAATCGGAGACCTGCACTTTCTACCATAAAGTGCTTCAAACGGCGCCATCTCAATGCTTGAATGGTAGCTGTTGTTGTAGAAAAATTCTACTAACGGTAGATGTCGATCCCAACTGTTTCTGAAATCAATAACACATGCTCGTAGCATGTCTTCAAGCGTTTGTATCGTCCTTTCGCTCTGCCCATCAGTTTGTGGATGATAGGCAGTACTCATGTTTAGACGAGTTCCTAATGCTTGCTGTAATGTCTGCCAGAATCTTGAAATAAATCTGCCATCCCTATCAGAGATAATAGAGATTGGTATTCCATGTCTGGAGACGACTTCCTTCAAATACAGTCATGCTAACTTCTCCATCTTGTCATCTTCTCTTATTGGCAGGAAGTGTGCTGATTTGGTGAGACGATCAACTATTACCCAAATAGTATCAAAACCACTTGCAGTCCTTGGCAATTTAGTGATGAAATCCATGGTAATGTTTTCCCATTTCCATTCCGGGATTTCGGGTTGTTGAAGTAGACCTGATGGTTTCTGATGCTCAGCTTTGACCTTAGAACAAGTCAAACATTCTCCTATTTATTTAGCAACATCGGCTTTCATACCCGGCCACCAAAAATGTTTCTTGAGATCCTTGTACATCTTCCCCGTTCCAGGATGTATTGAGTATCTGGTTTTATGAGCTTCTCTAAGTACCATTTCTCTCATATCTCCAAATTTTGGTACCCAAATCCTTTCAGCCCTATACCGGGTTCTGTCTTCCCGAATATTAAGATGCTTCTCCGATGCTTTGGGTATTTCATCCTTTAAATTTCCCTCTTTTAAAACTCCTTGTTGCGCCTCCTTTATTTGAGTAGTAAGGTTATTATGAATCATTATATTCATAGATTTTACTCGAATGGGTTCTCTGTCCTTCCTGCTCAAGGCATCGGCTACCACATTTGCCTTCCCCGGGTGGTAACGAATCTCAAAGTCGTAATCATTCAATAATTCAATCCACCTACGCTGCCTCATATTCAGTTGTTTCTGATTAAATATGTGTTGAAGACTTTTGTGGTCAGTATATATAATACTTTTGACCCCATATAAGTAGTTCCTCCAAGTTTTTAATGCAAAAACAACCGCGCCTAATTCCAAATCATGCGTCGTATAATTTTGTTCGTGAATCTTCAATTGTCTAGACGCATAAGCAATCACCTTCGTTCGTTGCATTAATACACAACCGAGACCTTGCTTTGATGCGTCACAATAAATCACAAAATCATCATTCCCTTAAGGCAATGACAATATAGGTGCCGTAGTTAGCTTTTTCTTCAATAACTGAAACGCTTTCTCTTGTTCATCCTTCCATTCAAATTTCTTCCCTTTATGCGTTAATGCAGTCAAGGGTTTTGCTATTCTGGAAAAGTCTTGGATGAACCTTCTGTAGTAACCAGCTAATCCTAAAAACTGGTGTATGTGTTTCGGAGTTTTCGGGGTTTCCCACTTTTCAACAGTTTCTATCTTTGCCGGATCCACCTTAATACCTTCTTTGTTCACTATGTGACCGAGGAATTGAACTTCTTCCAACCAAAATGCACACTTTGAAAACTTAGCGTACAATTCTTCCTTCCTCAATACTTCTAACACCTTTTCTCAAATGTTCACCGTGTTCTTGGTCATTCTTTGAGTAAATAAGTATGTCATCAATGAAAATAATGACAAACTTGTCAAGGTATGGTCCACACACTCGGTTCATAAGGTCCATGAACATAACTGGTGCATTAGTTAAACCAAACGGCATGACCATAAACTCGTAATGACCGTAACGTGTTCTGAAAGCAGTCTTTGGAATATCATCTTCTTTCACCCGCATTTGATGATACCCGGAACGTAAGTCAATCTTTGAATAAACAGACGAGCCTTGTAGTTGATCAAATAAGTCGTCGATTCTCGGTAGTGGGTAGCAGTTCTTGATGGTAAGTTTGTTCAACTCTCGGTAGTCGATACACAACCTGAATGTACCATCTTTCTTCTTGACAAACAAAACAGGAGCTCCCCACGGTGATGTGCTTGGTCGAATGAAACCATGCTCTACAAGTTCTTGTAATTGGCTTTGTAGTTCTTTCATCTCGCTGGGTGCGAGTCTGTAAGGAGCACGAGCTATTGGTGCAGCTCCTGGTACAAGATCTATTTAAAATTCAACGGATCGATGTGGGGGTAATCCCGGTAATTCTTTCGGAAATACATCAGGAAATTCTTTTACAATGGGAACATCATTGATGCTCTTTTCTTCAGTTTGTACTTTCTCGACGTGTGCTAGAACAGCATAGCAACCTTTTCTTATTAGTTTTTGTGCCTTCAAATTACTAATAAGATGTAGCTTCGTGTTGCCCTTTTCTCCGTACACCATTAAGGGTTTTCCTTTTTCTCGTATAATGCAAATTGCATTTTTGTAACAAACGATCTCTGCTTTCACTTCTTTCAACCAGTCCATACCGATTATCACATCAAAACTCCCTAACTCTACTGGTATCAAATCAATCTTAAATGTTTCGCTAACCAGTTTAATTTCTCGATTCCGACATATATTATCTGCTGAAATTAATTTACCATTTGCTAATTTGAGTAAAAATTTACTATCCAAAGGCATCAATGGACAACTTAATTTAGCACAAAAATCTCTACTCATATAGCTTCTATCCGCACCCGAATCAAATAAAACATAAGCAGATTTATTGTCAATAAGAAACGTACCCGTAACAAGCTCCGGGTCTTCCTGTGCCTCTGCCGCATTAATATTGAAAACTCTTCAGCGGCCTTGTCCACTCGTGTTCTCCTGGTTCGGGCAATTTCTAATAATGTGGCCCGGTTTTCCACATTTATAACAAACTACATTGGCATAACTTGCTCCGACACTACTTGCTCCGCCATTACTCGTTCCGACACCATTTGTTCCTTTCGTTCTATTAACCCCTGGTCCGTGGACCTCACACTTCGCCGCGCTATGACCATTTCTTTTACACTTGTTGCAAAATTTGGTGCAGAACCCCGAGTGATACTTTTCACACCTTTGGCATAGCTGCTTCTGATTGTTGTTGTTGTTGCAGTTATTATTGTTGTTGGGATAATTGTTGTAGTTGCTGTTGTTGTTGTTGTTGTTGTTGTTGTTGTTGGGCCGTTTGTTGTAGTTGCGATTGATGTTGCGATTGTTGGGATAATTGTTGCGATTATTGTTGTAATTGCTGTGGTTGTTGTATTGGTAATTCTTATCACCGTTTTCCTCCCACTTTCTTTTGACTTGCTTCACATTGGCCTCTTCAGCAGTCTGTTCTTTAATTCTTTATTCAATCTGGTTCACTAGTTTGTGAGCCATTCTACATGCCTGTTGTATGGAGGCGGGCTCGTGTGAACTTATATCTTCTTGGATTCTTTCCGGTAATCCTTTCACAAACGCGTCGATCTTCTCTTCCTCATCTTCGAATGCTCCCGGACACAATAGGCACAATTCTGTGAATCATCTTTCGTACGTGGTAATATCAAATCCTTGGGTTCGTAACCCTCGTTCTGTCTTGAGCTTATTGACCTCGGTTCTGGGACGGTACTTCTCGTTCATCAAGTGCTTGAATGCTGACCACGGTAGTGCGTACACATCATCTTGTCCCACTTGCTCTAGATAGGTATTCCACCATGTTAACGCAGAACCTGTGAAGGTATATGTAGCGTACTTCACTTTGTCCTCTTCAGTACACTTACTTATGGCAAACACCGATTCGACCTTCTCGGTCCACCGTTTCAATCCAATCGGTCCTTCGGTTCCATCAAATTCCAAAGGTTTGCAGGCAGTGAATTCTTTGTAGGTGCATCCTACACGATTTCCTGTACTGCCAGATCCAAGGTTATTGTTAGTATGTAGCGCAACCTGTACTGCGGCTATGTTTGAAGCTAGAAAAGTACGGAATTCCTCTTCATTCGTATTCACGGTGTGTCGAGTAGTCGGTGTCATTTCCTTCAAAATAGTCAAATGGAACAAGTTAATCATACAGAATATTAAGAGTAGTTAATAGTATTTCGTAGCATAATATGAACTCATTTATAAAAGCTTTTTCTTCATATTAGCGTTTTATAAGTTTAAATTCGGGTAGTACCTACCCGTTAAGTTCATACTTAGTAGCTAATATACAATTCAACTACTACAATTCTATATGAAAAACTGATTGTAATAATATTTCACGTTCAAACTTTTATACAATATTTTACAAACTTACAATACCGCTTATTTTACATAAAGCATGATATATAGCACACAATAACTTTGATACAAATAGTTGTGAAGATAATTCTAGCTAGTACACAAGTCGTTCAGCAAAGGCAATAAAGACACGTAATTCATACGTCCAGAAACAAGTCATGCATTCTGGTTTTACTAGGACTACTTCCCATCCTTGGTCTTGTGGAACATAACCGTTATGGCCGTTGATAAGACAGCGTGTTGTAACGTCGTCAAAGGGACGAGGGTTACGTAATGACCAACAGTCTCGTAATAACCTAAAAACCTCATTTCTTACCCCAATTACCGACTCCGTCACTTGTGGGAACGTTTTGTTTAATAGTTGTAGCCCGATGTTCTTGTTCTCACTTTGGTGAGAAGCGAAAATTACTAACCCGTAAGCATAACATGCTTCTTTATGTTAAATGTTAGCCGCTTTTTCTAAATCACGAAGTCCTATATTCGGATATACTGAGTCAAAATAATTTCTTAACCCGTTGCGTAAAATAGCATTTGGGTTCCCCGCAATATATGCGTCAAAGTAAACACATCGTAACTTATGGATTTCCCAATATGATATCCCCCATCTTTCGAAGGAAAGCCTTTTATAAACCAAGGCATTCTTGGAACATTCTTCGAATGTCTTACAAACTGATCTCGCCTTAAATAGTTGTGCCGAGGAATTCTGACCGACTCTAGACAAGATTTCATCAATCATGTCTCCGGGTAGGTCTCTTAAAATATTGGGTTGTCTATCCATTTTGTGTTTTTATACTGTAAAATAGACAAGAGTTAGATTCATAAAAAAAATACTTATTAATACAAGCAATTTTTACATATATCATAAAGCATAAGCACACTATATTACATATATTACACCACACGAATACAACTATCTTATTCCGACTTGCTCGTTTCTTCTTGTTCGGTTTTGGTTCGTTTTGCCAAGTTTCTAGGGATATATGATGTTCCCCTAATACGAGCCGTCGTTGTCCACATTGGTTTAGAAAAATCTGGTGGTTTAGAGGTTCTCGGGTCATTGTTACAACTTAAGGACTTTGAGGGTTGACGATACATATAAAGTTCATCGGGGTTGGAATTAGATTTCTCTATTTTTATGCCCTTTCCCTTATTATTTTCTTTTGCCTTTTTAAATTCAGTTGGAGTAATTTCTATAACATCATCGGAATTCTCGTCGGAATCCGATTCATCGGAGAATTGGTAATCCTCCCAATATTTTGCTTCCTTGGCGGAAACACCATTGACCATAATTAACCTTGGTCGGTTGGTTGAGGATTCTCTTTTACTTAACCGTTTTATTATTTCCCCCACCGGTTCTATTTCTTCTTCCGGTTCCGATTCTTCTTCCGGTTCCGACTCTTCTTCCGGTTCCTCTTCGGGAACTTGTGAATCAGTCCACGAATCATTCCAATTTACATTTGACTTTTCATTATTATTAGGTGAGTCAATGTGACTTGTTCTAGAGGTAGACATCTATCACATAATATCAAACACGTTAAGAGATTAATATATCACATAATATTCATATGTTAAAATATATATAGTTTCCAACAAAAATGTTAAGCAATCATTTTTAAAGAAAACACGGTCGAAGTCCAGACTCACTAATGCATCCTAACAAACTCGATAAGACACACTAATGCAAATTTTCTGGTTCTCTAAGACCAACGCTCAGATACCAACTGAAATGTCCCGTTCTTATTGATTAAAAACGTTCCATATTAATTGATTTCGTTGCGAGGTTTTGACCTCTATATGAGACGTTTTTCAAAGACTGCATTCATTTTAAAACAAACCATAACCTTTATTTCATCAATAAAGGTTTAAAAAGCTTTACGTAGATTATCAAATAATGATAATCTAAAATATCCTGTTTACACACGACCATTACATAATGGTTTACAATACAAATATGTTACAACAAAATAAGTTTCTTGAATGCAGTTTTTACAGAATATCATACAAGCATGGACTCCAAATCTCGTCCTTATTTAAGTATGCGACAGCGGAAGCTCTTAATAATTACCTGAGAATAAACATGCTTAAAACGTCAACAAAAATGTTGGTGAGTTATAGGTTTAACCTATATATTTCAAATCATAATAATAGACCACAAGATTTCATATTTCAATACACATCCCATACATAGAAATAAAAATCATTCATATGGTGAACACCTGATAACCGACATTAACAAGATGCATATATATAAGAATATCCCCATCATTCCGGGACACCCTTCGGATATGATATAAATTTCGAAGTACTAAAGCATCCGGTACTTTGGATGGGGTTTGTTAGGCCCAATAGATCTATCTTTAGGATTCGCGTCAATTAGGGTGTCTGTTCCCTAATTCTTAGATTACCAGACTTAATAAAAAGGGGCATATTCGATTTAGATAATTCAACCATAGAATGTAGTTTCACGTACTTGTGTCTATTTTGTAAATCATTTATAAAACCTGCATGTATTCTCATCCCAAAAATATTAGATTTTAAAAGTGGGACTATAACTCACTTTCACCGATTTTTACTTCGTCGGGAAGTAAGACTTGGCCATTGGTTGATTCACGAACCTATAACAATATATACATATATATATCAAAGTATGTTTAAAATATATTTACAACACTTTTAATATATTTTGATGTTTTAAGTTTATTAAGTCAGCTGTCCTCGTTAGTAACCTACAACTAGTTGTCCACAGTTAGATGTACAGAAATAAATCGATAAATATTATCTTGAATCAATCCACGATCCAGTGTATACGTATCTCAGTATTGATCACAACTCAAACTATATATATTTTGGAATCAACCTCAACCCTGTATAGCTAACTCCAACATTCACATATAGAGTGTCTATGGTTGTTCCGAAATATATATAGATGTGTCGACATGATAGGTTGAAACATTGTATACGTGTCTATGGTATCTCAAGATTACATAATATACAATACAAGTTGATTAAGTTATGGTTGGAATAGATTTGTTGCCAATTTTCACGTAGCTAAAATGAGAAAAATTATCCAATCTTGTTTTACCCATAACTTCTTCATTTTAAATCCGTTTTGAGTGAATCAAATTGCTATGATTTCATATTGAACTCTATTTTATGAATCTAAACAGAAAAAGTATAGGTTTATAGTTGGAAAAATAAGTTACATGTCATTTTTGTAAAGGTAGTCATTTCAGTCGAAAGAACGACGTCTAGATGACCATTTTAGAAAACATACTTCCACTTTGAGTTTAACCATAATTTTTGGATATAGTTTCATGTTCATAATAAAAATCATTTTCTCAGAATAACAACTTTTAAATCAAAGTTTATCATAGTTTTTAATTAACTAACCCAAAACAGCCCGCGGTGTTACTACGACGGAGTAAATCCGGTTTTACGGTGTTTTTCGTGTTTCCAGGTTTTAAATCATTAAGTTAGCATATCATATAGATATATAACATGTGTATAGTTAATTTTAAAAGTCAAGTTAGAAGGATTAACTTTTGTTTGCGAACAAGTTTAGAATTAACTAAACTATGTTCTAGTGATTACGAGTTTAAACCTTCGAATAAGATAGTTTTATATATATGAATCGAATGATGTTATGAACATCATTACTACCTCAAGTTTAGTAGGTAAACCTACTGGAAGTGACAAGAAATGATCTAGCTTCAAAGGATCTTGGATGGCTTGAAAGTTCTTGAAGTAGGATCATGACACAAAAACAAGTTCAAGTAAGATTTTTACTCGAATTAAGATAGTTTATAGTTATAGAAATTGAATCAAAGTTTGAATATGAATATTACCTTGAATAAGAAAGATAACCTACTGTATATAACAAAGGTTTCTTGATCTTAGATGATTACTTGAAATGGATTAGAAAGCTTGGAAGTAAATTAGTAAACTTGAAGGGATTTTTGAAGTGTTCTTGAAGTGTTCTTCCTATGATGATTATAGCTTGATTCTTGAAGTGATTTTTGATGAAGATGATGATTAACTACTGGAAAAATACGTTCATAATAGTGTGTGTGTGTGTGTTGAGAGAGAATTAGAAAGAGAATTGGAAGTGAAATGGAGTGAATGATGAGTGGTAATTGGTGAGTGGTGAGTGGGGTTAAAAGGAGTTCTAGTTAGTTGACTAGCTCATGGTAGAAGTTAAAATTGATTAGTCATACATGAAATAATCAAGAGTGGAATCCCATGCTAGTTCCTATTGGTATATACTCATAGTAAGTACGTTTTGAAGCTGTGTATAATACGGGTAAGAATACGACTAGAATTCTTGATGAAAGAAAAGAATGGAAAAGTAACTGTAACCATTTTCGTTAAGTATGAGTGTTTTGATATATGTCTTGAAGTCTTCCAAAAGTATTTTAATACATCTAAATACACTACTTGTATATACATTTTAACTGAGTCGTTAAGTCATCGTTAGTCGTTACATGTAAGTGTTGTTTTGAAACCTTTAAGTTAACGATCTCAATTAATGTTGTTAACCCATTGTTTATTATATCTAATGAGATGTTAAATTATTATATTATCATGATATTATGATATATTAATATATCTTAATATGATATATATACATTTAAATGTCGTTACAACGATAATCGTTACATATATGTCTCGTTTCGAAATCCTTAAGTTAGTAGTCTTGTTTATATGTATATAACTCATTGTTAATATACTTATGGAGATACTTACTTATCATAATCTCATGTTAACCATATGTATATCCATATATATATCGTCATGTCGTTTTTACAAGTTTTAACGTTCGTGAATCGCCGGTCAACTTGGGTGGTCAATTGTCTATATGAAACATATTTCAATTAATCAAGTCTTAACAAGTTTGATTGCTTAACATGTTGGAAACATTTAATCATGTAAATATCAATCTCAATTAATAAATATAAACATGGAAAAGTTCGGGTCACTACAGTTTAGACACCTGTCAAATAGTACAAATATTCTACCAAGGATGCGACATCACTACAAGGAAAGACATCGATATAGCAGCTGGTGGTTCCATTATGAAGAAAATCGAAACTGATGCTTACAAAATTATTGATAACACTGCTTCCCACTCACATGAGTGGCACCAAGAAAAAGATATCGTTAGATCATCTAAAGCAGCTAGAGCCGATTCTAGCCATGACTTAGATTCTATTTCCGCAAAGATAGATGCTGTAGAGAGACGAATGGAAAAGATGACTAAAGATATACACTCAATACAAATTAGTTGTGAGTAGTGTGGAGGACCACATTTGACAAACGATTGTCTCAGTATTGAGCTAACAATGGAACAAAGAGAGAATATTTCATACATAAACCAAAGGCCTGGAAATAATTATCAGAATAATTATCAACTGCCAAGACCAATTTACAATCAAAACCAGAATTATAACCGAAATGTTCCATACAACAATCAACAAGGTCCTAGTAATCAACAAGTATCCAACAATACTTACAATCAGCAAAGACCTAATTTTCAAAACAAACCACCACAAACCGATGATAAAAAGCCAAATTTAGAAGATATGATGACGAAGCTAGTTGAAACTCAAACGCAGTTTTTCACATCTCAGAAACAAACTAATGAACAAAATGCTCAAGCATTTAGAAATCAACAAGCTTCTATTCAAAATCTGGAACAAGAAGTAAGTAACCTAGCAAGGTTAATAGGTGAAAGAAAACCGGGAAGTCTACCTAGTGATACAAATGCTAACCCCCGTAATGAAACAGCTAAAGCCATTACCACAAGAAGTGGTACAACACTTAAACCACCTGAAATACCTGAAATTTCTGATGAAGCTATTCCTACTCCACAAGAACCACAACCTGAACAAGATAAGAAAAAAGAACCGGTAGTTGAAAAGTTTAATGAAGATAACACAGTTAAGGCTAAACCTTATGTTAAACCATACCAACCACCACTTCCTTACCCGAGTAAAATGAAAAAAGAGAGACTTGAAGCCGAGCAATCTAAATTCTTGGATATGTTTAAACAGATAAATGTAAATCTTCCTTTCATTGATGTGATTTCAGGAATGCCTAGATATGCTAAATTTCTGAAAGATCTAATCTCGAATAGAAAGAAAATGGAAGAACTCTCGGCTGTCACTATGAATGCTAATTGTTCAGCAGTGCTGTTGAATAAGATACCAGAAAAACTATCTGATCCAGAAAGTTTCACAATTCCATGTTTTCTGGGTAGTCTTAGTTCAATAGAAGCATTAGCAGACTTAGGTGCTAGTATAAATTTAATGCCATATTCACTATACACTAAACTAGACCTTGGAGAATTGAAACCAACACGAATAAGTATACAACTAGCCGATCGATCAATAAAATATCCTAGAGGGATAATGGAGAACATGCTAGTTAAAGTTGGTACTTTAGTATTTCCAGTAGATTTTGTTGTTCTGGACATGGAAGAAGATTCTCAAGTTCCTCTCATATTAGGAAGACCATTCTTAAACACAACTAAAGCAATGATAGACGTGTTTGGTAAGAAACTGACCCTAAGTATAGAGGACGAGAGTGTTACCTTTTCAGTTGATAGAGCAATGCAACAACCGTAATCTGCAGATGATACATGCTATTATATTCAAACTATAGATTCACATGCAGAATTGTTAGAAGAATTTCCAGAATTACAAGGAACAGGAGAATGTTCTTTAGGAGAAGGAACTGAACCAATTGATGAAACTGAAATGTTAGCTATACTAATAGCTAATGGATATGAACCAACAACAGAAGAAATTCAAATGCTAAAAGAAGAAGACAGATATCGATATAAATCATCGATAGAAGAACCTCTGACATTAGAGTTAAAGCCACTTCCAAACCATTTGGAATACGCTTATTTACATGGTGAATCTGAATTACCTGTAATAATATCGTCTTCTCTTACTGAAAATGAGAAATCACAACTCATTTCTGTGTTGAAAGCTCATAAACCAGCCATTGCATGGAAGATTCATGATATAAAAGGAATAAGTCCTTCGTATTGCACACATAAAATTCTTATGGAAGAAGGTCATAAAACGTATGTGCAATGCCAACGAAGACTAAATCCTAATATGCAAGATGTAGTTAAGAAAGAAATTATTAAACTGCTTGATGCAGGTCTAATTTATCCAATTTCTGATAGTCCATGGGTAAGCCCAGTTCAATGCGTACCTAAGAAGGGTGGCATGACTGTCATTACAAATGAGAAAAATGAGCTTATTCCTACTAAGACTGTAACAGGATGGCGTGTATGTATTGATTATAGAAAATAAAATGACACCACCAGAAAAGATCACTTTCCCTTACCTTTTATTGATCAAATGTTGGAAAGATTAGCCGGAAATAGTTACTATTGTTTTCATGATGGATTTTCCGGATATTTTCAAATTCCAATAGCACCCGAGGACCAAGAGAAAACCACGTTCACGTGCCCTTATAGTACTTTTGCTTACAAACGCATGCCATTTGGACTTTGCAACGCCCCTGCAACCTTTCAAAGGTGCATGATGGTGATTTTCACGACATGATAGAAGAATGCATGGAAGTTTTCATGGATGACTTTTCAGTCTTCGGTGATACATTTGAAACATGTCTAGCTAATCTTGAACGAATGCTTATTAGATGCGAACAATCAAATCTAGTTCTTAATTGGGAGAAATGCCATTTCATGTTTAAAGAAGGCATCGTTCTTGGACATAAAATTTCAAAGGAAGGAATTGAAGTGGATAGAGCTAAAGTAGATGTAATTGCTAAACTTCCACATCCCACCAATGTTAGAGGAGTTAGGAGTTTTCTAGGGCATGCCGGTATTTACCGACGTTTCATAAAAGATTTTTCTAAAATTGCCACTCCTATGAATAAACTCCTAGAAAAGGATGCTCCATTCATCTTTTCAGATGAATGTATCAAATCTTTTAATATTCTTAAAGAGAAACTCACTAATGCGCCGATCATGATAACACCAAATTGGAATCTACCATTCGAACTAATGTGCAATGCAAGTGATTTTACAATGGGAGCCGTTTTAGGACAAAGGATTGAAAAACGATTTCAACCTATATATTATGCTAGTAAGACGTTACAAGGAGCACAAACAAATTACATAACTACTGAAAAAGAACTCCTTGCTATTGTCTTTGCTTTTGAAAAATTTCGTTCATATCTCGTTCTAGCTAAAACGGTGGTCTATACCGACCATTCTGCTCTCTTAGATACCTATTTTCGAAACAAGATGCTAAACCAAGATTAATACATTGGATCTTACTCTTACAAGAGTTCGATATTGAAATCCGAGATAAAAGAGGAGCAGAAAATCTCGCCGCTGATCATCTTTCTCGTCTTGAAAATCCCGAATTAGAAGTTCTAAATGAATCGGCCATACAAGACAACTTTTCTGATGAATATCTATTGAAGATATATTATAATGAAATTCCATGGTTTGCAGACTATGCAAACTACTTAGTATGTGGATTCCTTGAAAAAAAATTATCGTACCAAAAACGAAAGAAATTCTTTAGTGATATAAAACACTATTTCTGGGAAGATCCACATTTGTTTAAAAGTTGTCCCGATGGAATAATACGCCGATGTGTATTCGGAGATGAAGCTAGTAAAATTTTAAACCATTGACACACAGGACCAACAGGAGGGCATTATGGGCCTCAACTCACAGCAAGAAAAGTTTATGATGCTGGATTCTATTGGCCTACAATTTACAAAGACGCACACCTTCTTTGCAAATCCTGTGATGCTTGTCAAAGGGCCGAAAAAATAAGTCAACGTGATGAAATGCCACAAAATGTCATTCAAGTATGTGAAGTATTTGACATTTGGGGTATTGACTTTATGGGTCCATTTCCAAAATCTCATAATAATCTATACATTCTCGTAGCCATTGATTATGTATCTAAATGGGCGGAAGCAAAAGCTCTCCCAACTAACGATGCACGAGTTGTAGTCAACTTTTTAAAACGTCTTTTTGCAAGGTTTGGAACACCGAAAGCTTTAATAAGTGATCGGGGAACTCATTTTTGTAATAATCAACTTGAGAAAGTTCTCAAAAGATATGGAGTAACTCATAAAATCTCCACCGCATATCATCCACAAACAAGTGGACAAGTTGAAAATACCAACCGAGCTTTAAAACGTATTCTAGAGAAAACCGTAGGATCAAATCCGAAGGAATGGTCCATAAAATTGGAGGATGCACTCTGGGCTTTTAGAACAGCCTACAAAACTCCAATTGGAACCACACCTTTTAGACTCGTTTATGGAAAAGCATGTCATCTTCCAGTAGAAATTGAACACAAAGCATTTTGGGCTTTGAAGACATGTAATCTTGATTTACATGAAGCCGGACGTCTACGGTTAAGTCAATTAAACGAATTAGAAGAATTAAGACATGAAGCATATGAAAATTCCTTAATCTATAAGGAAAGAACGAAGAAGTTCAAAAGAATTCAAAGAAGGAGACAGAGTTCTTCTTTTCAATTCACGATTCAAGCTATTTCCTGGAAAATTGAAATCAAGATGGTCTGGACCATTCATAGTCAAAAGAGTTTTCCCGTACGGAACGATAGAATTAATAAATTCAAATGGGATTGAATTTAAAGTTAATGGTCACAGAGTTAAACATTACATAGATAGTCCGATGGAAGTTGACAACGAAGTTAATCACAATTTTGATACCACAGCTAACTAAGTGTGGGGAGAATCAAGTCTTTAAAGGATATTATGTATTTCTGTTAGAGATAGATTTTCTGTTCTCGTGTAGTTCTCGAAAATGGAACCCGAATGGTCTTTCCCTAGCAGACCCTAAAGAACTAGTCTTCTCCCCCCATTCTGAATTTTTATTTTTTTTTAGGTTTTTACGAAATGAAGACTTCCTGTGAACTAAACCATGGTCTAATGCTACACGCTTTGATCACTAAACGTAATAATGACACACTTCCAAGTGAAATAGTATCATTAATCAGAGGTAAATTGGACGGAGTAAGAAAAGAATCCAGATGCGAAGATAATAAGTTACAATTTGGTAAAGGAAAATCAAAATCCGCAGCGAAAAGAAGAGCATGACACCTTGAAAAATGTCACAAATGCGGAAAATGGTCACACGAAGGTAAATGTTCAAATAATCAAACCTATTCAAATACCAAATTTGTTACTTTATGCAGAGATGGACCGTTCATATGTTTAGAAGAAAAAACGTTAAATGCTCGAGGTTACGCCTATGTAGCCATGGAAAATCAATTAGTCCGACTATCTTATGAGTGGGCTAGAGCATATCATTAAGAAATATATTTCACAGGTAAGTTTGTACAGTTTTTATTTTTATTTTTATTTTTAACCTTTTGATAATAAACGCTAATTTGTTCGCTATAAAGTATTAAATTGGTATTCAATAAAATTAGGTCTTGCGACCGAAATTATTGATATCATTCAAAAATTTATTACATCACTGCGAAATTTACCGTTTATTCTTAAGGTATAAATATCTTTAATCAATCAACCCAAAATATTTCAAAAATTCGTCATGAGTTAAATTAGGTCATGGAACCGAAATTACTTTACCGAAAAGAGGGGCGCATATTTTTAACAATATTTGATTGATTAAAGTGGGATAAAAGACCAAAAAAATTTTTAATTTTATTTTTACCATGTTTTTAAAATTAATATTTAAAAATTAAATTAATATTGTGAACTTTGTAAAATCAATATATTTAAGTTTGTAAATATTCGAAAAAATTTAATATTTTTAATATAAGTTTGTATGTATAAAAACAAAAATATAATTTAAGTTTGGTGTGAATTTATAATATGAATTTTTAATTAAGTTTGGTGTGAATTTTTTTAATTTTATGCATTTTAAATTTAAGTTTGGTGTGAATTTATAATATGAATTTTTAATTAAGTTTGGTGTGAATTTTTAATTTTATGCATTTTAAATTTAAGTTTGGTGTGAATTTAAAAACAAAAATTTACTTTATTTCGCTAAGTTAAAAATATGATTTTTAAAATTCGTCGTGAGTTGAAGACTAGGTCTTTGAACCGAAATTGCTTTACCCGAGGGCGGGACGAGAAATTTTATTATCATTATTTTTAATCTTATTGAATTAAAGTATGCCAAAAAACATTAAAAAACCCAAAAATCTTTGCTTTTAAAACCGCGCTTTAAATTGACAAATTTTAAAATTTTGTCGAGGGACGGACTAGGACATCGTTCCGAAACAACATCGTCCTAAATAACAAGGAAAACAAATTTTTAAAATTAATTAATATTTGTTTTATAAGTTAAAGATTTAAAAATAAAATAAAAAAATAAAATAAAATAAACTCCGCGACTCGCGGAGTTTGAAGAGGAAAAATACCGCGACTCACGGAGGATCAAAATTCCAGAAAAAAAGATAACGCAAGAACAGACCAGTCCCCAACATAACCAAACTCAATTTACTGCGAAAAAAAAACCGAAAAAACACTCCCAAAATCGAAATTTTTCACCAAAAATCATCACATTTTTTACTAAAATCATGTTGAGAAGGATGCTATTAAGGAATTACTCAAGAAAAACGGTAAATTTCTACACCTAAACACCATTTAATCTGAAAATTAGTGTTCTTGAGCAAATTTATACCCAATTCGATTTTGATGCTTTTTAGTGTAATTATACTTAAATTGCTTATGTATTGTGCTTGTATAACCTAGATTGATGCTATTTAACATGATTAGAAGCCTTAAACATCAAATTTTGAGTAATCTAGGGTTTGTGTTCTTGAGCAATTTGGGGCTTTTTGATATAAACAGGTTATGGCCGATTTTTTTCATGAATTATTGCTAAATTAAGTAGTGTAACATGTTTAGGTAGTTAATTGATCCAAACTTTGAGCCTAAACATGATTTTTGAGAATTAAAGTTGACTTTTTCAAGTCTAAAATTCATGAACTTGATTTTTGAGAGATAATACCATTTGAAACTTGTTTAATTGCTAATAATGATTATTTTGACATGATATTTGAGTTGAATGCTTATGAACTTGGCGAACATTTTCGTATATGCTTATTTGAAAAAGTGTAGATTTGATAAAAATATGAAAATGAGCATAAGTTTGATATAAATTGAACATGTCATTGTAATTATTTTGATTGATGATTTTGCTGACACTAATGCATATTTGGATGCACAAAAATTGTGTTTGATGTGTTTTGCAGACTGAAAGGGGTGAATCTTCATCCCAAGCTCGCATTGCTCCTCCTGAGAATGCAGAACAACAGGATGTTGATAACTATTACAAACAAGATATACCTCATCCAGTTATGACATTTTCATATATGCACGTGGAAAATTTGCACCCGAACTTGAGATTAGACAGACGTTGGATAGATTATCTAAAATACCAAAGGAGCTTGCACACTCTTCATTCTAAAGCTGTTGAAGTACCTAGGATCATAGAATGGGAACCGTTAGAAGCCGTAGAATTGGCCGAGCCAATTAGAGAATTACTTACACAGAGGTATGGTAATTCTACTTTTAACGATTGGGTACGATTATTCAACATGCGTAGACTTGTATATAAAGTATGGTGTGAAGAATTATTGTGTAGTATAGAAATAAATGATCGGGTAGCTAGTTTAACCGATCGAAGTTTTATTAGATTTTTGTTAGGAGGTTCGATGCGCTACATGTCTCTACTAGACATGGCTCAGGCCTTACGTATATATACGCCTGAGGAGCTAGCATCTGCCGATTGTCGAGGGTTGATATTAAATGGTAGGAAGATTGATGAAAATTTTGATACTCATGGTGTATGGAGTCAAATGACTAGTCATCACCGATTTAAAGGGGGAAATTACTCTTATTTGGATATAGATAGAGCTGAGTTAAGAGTAATTCACAGGTTTCTAGCGAACTCGATTACACAGCAAGGTAAAAATAAGGAAAAGGTAAATGAGCAAGATTTATTTTACCACATATGTATTCGAGACCCACAAAGCGTTGTAAGTATACCTTATTGTGTGGGTTATTATTTATCAGCTATGGTTAGGGGGATGAGACCGCACAGTATAATAGGAGGTGGTATATTTATTACATTAATTGCTGAGTATCTCGATGTGGATATAAGTCGGGGGGATTATTAATCGAAGAACCAGAACCCCGAGATACAATTGGTTTAAATGTATATCATGGTGCTAAGGTTTTAAAAAGGCGAAATAACGCCGCAGTAAGATAAAATGGAAGACATCCACAGGTTGAGAGAAATCAACAGCCAGGTAATGTGGGAGGGGGAAATGAAATGACAAAAATGCAAAGGTTTATAGCTTCACAAGAGTATGAAAAGGCTAGACATCGAGCATTTGAAAATTGGCAAGTTCATCAAAACCAAATCATAGCTCATTGCCAACATATGGGTAGAAACTATATTCCTACTCCAACGCCCGTATTTCCTCCCTGGTCTATAGAGATCCAACCACCATATCCTACTTATAACCCAGCTGAAGCATTTTATAACACATACGGTTATGCATGGAACCCCTACTGGTATCAGTATCAACCCTAGTTTATTTAGTTTTATTTATTTTTGTAATGTTACTACATTTAACACTTATGTTGATATTGTAATAGTTTTTATAATTTTCTAACTTTTATTATTAGATTTTAATAATTTTTGAATGTGGGGTAATATACCAAACTTCAAAAATATGTATATATGTTTGCAGTTTATCTTATGTACACAACATGGTAAAACAACTCATTTTCAAAGACTGGCATTAAGTTCAGCAAAAGCAACTAATTTTGACGACAAGATGCAAAATATTATGTGAAATAACAACAAGACGGAATGAACAAATGATGTGCACCATTTATCATTCAACACAAACAACAATATGTTTGAAAACTTTGGTAAAATTTAATCATTTTTCTACGCTAATCACCCTCAATAATTTAAATTGTTACTGATTTCTTGCAAATGAGGGTATTGCAAGATCTTAAGTGTGGGAAGGGGTTAAATTCTTTCGGATTTTAAAATTTTTAATTTAAACACTTGGTTACCATTAAAAATACTAGTAACGCAGTAGTTGTATTAGAATCTAGTGCTCTCTGATAATAAAGAACATCCCTAGTCTTATATACTGACTACCCAATTCTAGTAAAAATTTTCAAAATTTTCAATTAAATGAACTCAAAATCATGTTTATACATATTTATGAACGATGAAAACTAGGTGTTAATACCGAAATTATTGTTACCTTGAAAAGGACATAAATTGAGAAACAACCCAAAATGTTAAAATTCATTTAAGAATGGAATAGAGGAAAATAAAAAGGCAAAGAAAGGAAAATAAAAGCCAAGTGTGGGAAATATTTACCAAGTTATTCAAATTATATATCACATATTTTTGTACAAATAACTGAAAATACTTTTGCTTTGTACTAAACTAAAAAGTTTTACCCAATTTACTGTAATATATTTGAAAGAAAAGATGGATCTACACGATGAATCAATTCCATCATTAAAAGGAAGTAAAGTCTAATGAAAAAAAACGCGCTTCTTGATTTAGGTCATGAAGTTGTCGTCCAGACCAGCTGTAGGTTGACGAAAAATCTAGAAAAGTCATCTCTAAAATCAGCAGGAAATCCACGGACCTCAGCATCAAACAGGGTCGCCAAGTGGTCAGACTTATCCTAACCATGAGAGGATCTGTCTTGTAAAATGGGGAGGACGCCGTGCAAATAAGCTGGATAAGACTAATGAATCATATCCCCAGAAAGGATAATCTCCTTAAAGATCAAAAATCAGCTTTTAAGACTGATATTACTCAATCCTTGAGATTGACCTTAAAGATTGAGAATTCAAACTTGAAATGTCCCGTTCTTATTGATTAAAAACGTTCCATATTAATTGATTTCGTTGCGAGGTTTTGACCTCTATATGAGACGTTTTTCAAAGACTGCATTCATTTTTAAAACAAACCATAACCTTAATTTCATAAATAAAGGTTTAAAAAGCTTTACGTAGATTATCAAATAATGATAATCTAAAATATCCTGTTTACACACGACCATTACATAATGGTTTACAATACAAATAGGTTACATCGAAATCAGTTTCTTGAATGCAGTTTTTACACAATATCATACAAACATGGACTCCAAATCTTGTCCTTATTTTAGTATGCAACAGCGGAAGCTCTTAGTATTCACCTGAGAATAAACATGCTTTAAACGTCAACAAAAATGTTGGTGAGTTATAGGTTTAACCTATATATATCAAATCGTAACAATAGACCACAAGATTTCATATTTCAATACAGATCCCATACATAGAGATAAAAATCATTCATATGGTGAACACCTGGTAACCGACATTAACAAGATGCATATATAAGAATATCCCCATCATTCCGGGACATACATCGGATATGATATAAATTTCGAAGTACTAAAGCATCCGGTACTTTGGATGGGGTTTGTTAGGCCTAATAGATCTATCTTTAGGATTCGCGTCAATTAGGGTGTCTGTTCCCTAATTCTTAGATTACCAGACTTAATAAAAAGGGGCATATTCGATTTCGATAATTCAACCATAGAATGTAGTTTCACGTACTTGTGTCTATTTTGTAAATCATTTATAAAACCTGCATGTATTCTCATCCCAAAAATATTAGATTTTAAAAGTGGGACTATAACTCACTTTCACAGATTTTTACTTCGTCGGGAAGTAAGACTTGGCCACTGGTTGATTCACGAACCTATAACAATATATACATATATATCAAAGTATGTTCAAAATATATTTACAACACTTTTAATATATTTTGATGTTTTAAGTTTATTAAGTCAGCTGTCCTCGTTAGTAACCTACAACTAGTTGTCCACAGTTAGATGTACAGAAATAAATCGATAAATATTATCTTGAATTAATCCACGACCCAGTGTATATGTATCTCAGTATTGATCACAACTCAAACTATATATATTTTGGAATCAACCTCAACCCTGTATAGCTAACTCCAACATTCACATATAGAGTGTCTATGGTTGTTCCGAAATATATATAGATGTGTCGACATGATAGGTCGAAACATTGTATACGTGTCTATGGTATCTCAAGATTACATAATATACAATACAAGTTGATTAAGTTATGGTTGGAATAGATTTGTTACCAATTTTCACGTAGCTAAAATGAGAAAAATTATCCAATTTTGTTTTACCCATAACTTCTTCATTTTAAATCCGTTTTGAGTGAATCAAATTGCTATGGTTTCAAATTGAACTCTATTTTATGAATCTAAACAGAAAATGTATAGGTTTATAGTCGGAAAAATAAGTTACAAGTCATTTTTGTAAAGGTAGTCATTTCAGTCGAAAGAACGACGTCTAGATGACCATTTTAGAAAACATACTTCCACTTTGAGTTTAACCATAATTTTTGGATATAGTTTCATGTTCATAATAAAAATCATTTTCCCAGAATAACAACTTTTAAATCAAAGTTTATCATAGTTTTTAATTAACTAACCCAAAACAGCCCGCGGTGTTACTACGACGGCGTAAATCCGGTTTTACGGTGTTTTTCGTGTTTCCAGGTTTTAAATCATTAAGTTAGCAAATCATATAGATATAGAACATGTGTTTAGTTAATTTTAAAAGTCAAGTTAGAAGGATTAACTTTTATTTGCGAACAAGTTTAGAATTAACTAAACTATGTTCTAGTGATTACAAGTTTAAACCTTCGAATAAGATAGCTTTATTTGTATGAATCGAATGATGTTATGAACATCATTACTACCTCAAGTTCCTTGGATAAACCTACTGGAAATGAAAAAAATAGATCTAGCTTCAAAGGATCCTTGGATGGCTTGAAAGTTCTTGAAGCAGAATCATGACACGAAAACAATTTCAAGTAAGATTTCCACTCGAAATAAGATTGTTATAGTTATAGAAATTGAATTAAAGTTTAAATATGATTATTACCTTGTATTAGAAAGATAACCTACTGTAAGTAACAAAGGTTTCTTGATCTTGGATGATTACTTGGAATGGATTTAGAAAACTTGGAAGTAAACTTGCAATCTTGGAAGTATTCTTGATTTTATGAAACTAGAACTTTTGGAATTTATGAAGAACACTTAGAACTTGAAGATAGAACTTGAGAGAGATCAATTAGATGAAGAAAATTGAAGAATGAAAGTGTTTGTAGGTGTTTTTGGTCGTTGGTGTATGGATTAGATATAAAGGATATGTAATTTTGTTTTCATGTAAATAAGTCATGAATGATTACTCATATTTTTGTAATTTTATGAGATATTTCATGCTAGTTGTCAAATGATGGTTCCCACATGTGTTAGGTGACTCACATGGGCTGCTAAGAGCTGATCATTGGAGTGTATATACCAATAGTACATACATCTAAAAGCTGTGTATTGTACGAGTACGAATACGGGTGCATACGAGTAGAATTGTTGATGAAACTGAACGAGGATGTAATTGTAAGCATTTTTGTTAAGTAGAAGTATTTTGATAAGTGTCTTGAAGTCTTTCAAAAGTGTATGAATACATATTAAAACACTACATGTATATACATTTTAACTGAGTCGTTAAGTCATCGTTAGTTGTTACATGTAAATGTTGTTTTGAAACCTTTAGGTTAACGATCTTGTTGAATGTTGTTAACCCATTGTTTATTATAACAAATGAGATGCTAAATTGTTATATTATCATGATATTATGATATATAATATATCTTATTATGATATATATACAGTTAAATGTCGTTACAACGATAATCGTTACATATATGTCTCGTTTCGAAATCATTAAATTAGTAGTCTTATTTTTACATATGTATTTCATTGTTAATACACTTAATAATATATTTAATTATCATTTAACATAATTAACCAAGTGTATCAATATCTTAATATGATTCATATGTACCTAGTAAAACGTTGTTATAACGATAATCGTCATATATATCGTTTTCGAGTTTCTTAAATTAATAGTCTCATTTTTATGTATATAACTCATTGTTAAAATACCTAATGAGATACATACTTATAATAAAATCATGTTAACTATATATATAACCATATATATGTCATCGTATAGTTTTTACAAGTTTTAACGTTCGTGAATCACCGGTCAACTTGGGTGGTCAATTGTCTATATGAAACCTATTTCAATTAATCAAGTCTTAACAAGTTTGATTGCTTAACATGTTGGAAACACTTAATCATGTAAATAAAAATTTCATTTAATATATATATAAACATGGAAAAGTTCGGGTCACTATAGTACCTACCCGTTAAATAAATTTCGTCCCGAAATTTTAAGCAGTTGGAGGTGTTGACGTATCTTCTGGAAATAAATGCGGGTATTTCTTCTTCATCTGATCTTCACGCTCCCAGGTGAACTCGGGTCCTCTACGAGCATTCCATCGAACCTTAACAATCGGTATCTTGTTTTGTTTAAGTCTCTTAACCTCACGATCCATTATTTCGACGGGTTCTTCAATGAATTGAAGTTTTTCATTGATTTGGATTTCGTCCAACGGAATAGTGAGATCTTTTTTAGCAAAACATTTCTTCAAATTTGAGACGTGGAAAGTGTTATGTACAGCCGCGAGTTGTTGAGGTAGCTCCAGTTGGTAAGCTACTAGTCCGACACGATCTATAATCTTGAATGGTCCAATGTACCTTGGATTTAGTTTCCCCCGTTTACCAAATCGAACAACGCATTTCCAAGGTGAAACCTTAAGCATGACCATTTATCCAATTTCAAACTCTATATCTTTTATTTTACTGTCCGCGTAGCTCTTTTGTCGACTCTGGATGGTTTTCAATCTTTGTTGAATTTGGATGATTTTCCCGGTAGTTTCTTGTATTATCTCCGAACCCGTAATCTGTATATCCCCCACTTCACTCCAACAAATCGGAGACCTGCACTTTCTACCATAAAGTGCTTCAAACGGCACCATCTCAATGCTTGAATGGTAGCTGTTGTTGTAGGAAAATTCTGCTAACGGTAGATGTCGATCCCAACTATTTTCGAAATCAATAACACAAGCTCGTAGCATGTCTTCAAGCGTTTGTATCGTCCTTTCGCTCTGCCCATCAGTTTGTGGATGATAGGCAGTACTCATGTCTAGACGAGTTCCCAATGCTTGCTGTAATGTCTGCCAGAATCTTGAAATAAATCTGCCATCCCTATCAGAGATAATAGAGATTGGTATTCCATGTCTGGAGACGACTTCCTTCAAATACAGTCGTGCTAACTTCTCCATCTTGTCATCTTCTCTTATTGGCAGGAAGTGTGCTGACTTGGTGAGACGATCAACTATTACCCAAATAGTATCATAACCACTTGCAGTCCTTGGCAATTTAGTAATGAAATCCATGGTAATGTTTTCCCATTTCCATTCCGGGATTTCAGGTTGTTGTAGTAGACCTGATGGTTTCTGATGTTCAGCTTTGACCTTAGAACACGTCAAACATTCTCCTACATATTTAGCAATATCAGCTTTCATACCTGGCCACCAAAAATGTTTCTTAAGATCCTTGTACATCTTCCCCATTCCAGGATGTATTGAGTATCTTGTTTTATGAGCTTCTCTAAGTACCATTTCTCTCATATCTCCAAATTTTGGTACCCAAATTCTTTCAGCCCTATACCGGGTTCTATCTTCCCGAATATTAAGATGCTTCTCCGATCCTTTGGGTATTTCATCCTTTAAATTTCCCTCTTTTAAAACTCCTTGTTGCGCCTCCTTTATTTGAGTAGTAAGGTTAGTGTGAATCATTATATTCATAGATTTTACTCGAATGGGTTCTCTGTCCTTTCTGCTCAAGGCGTCGGCTACCACATTTGCCTTCCCCGTGTGGTAACGAATCTCAAAGTAGTAATCATTCAATAATTCAATCCACCTACGCTGCCTCATATTCAGTTGTTTCTGATTAAATATGTGTTGAAGACTTTTGTGGTCGGTATATATAATACTTTTGACCCCATATAAGTAGTGCCTCCAAGTCTTTAATGCAAAAACAACCGCGCCTAATTCCAAATCATGCGTCGTATAATTTTGCTTGTGAATATTCAATTGTCTAGACGCATAAGCAATCACCTTCGTCCGTTGCATTAATACACAACCGAGACCTTGCTTTGATGCGTCACAATAAATCACAAAATCATCATTCCCTTCAGGCAATGACAATATAGGTGCCGTAGTTAGCTTTTTCTTCAATAATTGAAACGCCTTCTCTTGTTCATCCTTCCATTCAAATTTCTTCCCTTTATGCGTTAATGCAGTCAAGGGTTTTGCTATTTTGGAGAAATCTTGGATGAATCTTCTGTAGTAACCAGCCAATCCTAAAAATTGACGTATATGCTTTGGAGTTTTTGGGGTTTCCCACTTTTCAACGGTCTCGATCTTTGCCGGGTCCACCTGGATACCTTCTTTGTTCACTATGTGACCGAGGAATTGAACTTCTTCCAACCAAAATGCACACTTTGAAAACTTAGCGTACAGGTTTTCTTTCCTCGATACTTCTAGCACTTTTCTCAAATGTTCTTCGTGCTCTTGATCATTCTTTGAGTAAATAAGTATGTCATCGATGAAAACAATGACAAACTTGTCAAGATATGGCCCACACACTCGGTTCATAAGGTCCATGAACACAGCTGGTGCGTTAGTCAATCCAAACGGCATAACCATAAACTCGTAATGACCATAACGCGTCCTAAAAGCAGTTTTTAGAATATCATCCTCCTTTACTCGCATTTGATGATATCCAGAACATAAATCGATCTTCGAATAAACCGACGAGCCTTGTAGTTGATCAAATAAGTCGTCAATTCTCGGCAGTGGATAACGGTTTTTGATGGTAAGTTTGTTCAACTCTCTGTAGTCAATACACAACCTAAATGTACCATCCTTCTTCTTGACAAACAAAACAGGAGCTCCCCATGTTGATGTGCTTGGTCAAATGAAACCACGTTCTAATAGTTCTTGCAGTTGGCTTTGCAGTTCTTTCATCTCGCTGGGTGTGAGTCTATAAGGAGCACGAGCTATTGGTGCAGCTCCTGGTACAAGATCTATTTGAAATTCAACAGATCGATGTGGAGGTAATCCCGGTAATTCTTTCGGAAATATATCGGGAAATTCTTTTGCGACGGGAACATCATTGATGCTCTTTTCTTCAGTTTGTACTTTCTCGACGTGTGCTAGAACAGCATAGCAACCTTTTCTTATTAGTTTTTGTGCCTTCAAATTACTAATAAGAGGTAGCTTCGTGTTGCCCTTTTCTCCGTACATCATTAAGGGTTTTCCTTTTTCTCGTATAATGCGAATTGCATTTTTGTAACAAACGATCTCTGCTTTCACTTCTTTCAACCAGTCCATACCGATTATCACATCAAAACTCCCTAACTCTACTGGTATCAAGTCAATCTTAAATATTTCGCTACCCAGTTTAATTTCTCGATTCCGGCATATATTATATGCTGAAATTAATTTATCGTTTGCTAATTCGAGTAAAAATTTACTATCCAATGGCGTCAATTGACAACTTAATTTAGCACAAAAATCTCTACTCATATAGCTTCTATCCGCACCCGAATCAAATAAAACGTAAGCAGATTTATTGTCAATAAGAAACGTACCCGTAACAAGCTCCGGGTCTTCCTGTGCCTCTGCCGCATTAATATTGAAAACTCTTCCGCGGCCTTGTCCATTCGTGTTCTCCTGTTTCGGGAAATTTCTAATAATGTGGCCCGGTTTTTCACATTTATAACAAACTACATTGGCATAACTTGCTCCGACACTACTTTCTCCGCCATTACTCGTTCCGACACCATTTGTTCCTTTCGTTCTGTTAACCCCTGGTCCGTAGACCTCACACTTCACCGCGCTATGACCATTTCTTTTACACTTGTTGCAAAATTTGGTGCAGAACCCCGAGTGATACTTTTTACACCTTTGGCATAGCTGCTTCTGATTGTTGTTGTTGTTGCGGTTGTTATTGTTGTTGGGATGATTGTTGTAGTTGCTGTTGTTGTTGTTGTTGTTGTTGTTGTTGTTGTTGTTGTTGTTGTTGTTGTTGTTGTTGTTGTTGTTGTTGTTGTTGGGCCGTTTGTTGTAGTTGCGATTGATGTTGCGATTGTTGGGATAATTGTTGCGATTATTATTGTAATTGCTGTTGTTGTTGTATTGGTGATTCTTATCACCGTTTTCCTCCCACTTTCTTTTGACTTGCTTCACATTGGCCTCTTCAGCCGTCTGTTCTTTAATTCTTTCCTCAATCTGGTTCACTAGTTTGTGAGCCATTCTACATGCCTGTTGTATGGAGGCGGGCTCATGTGAACTTATATCTTCTTGGATTCTTTCCTGTAATCCTTTCACAAACGCGTCGATCTTCTCTTCCTCATCTTCGAACGCTCCCGGATACAATAGGCACAATTCTGTGAATCGTCTTTCGTACGTGGTAATATCAAATCCTTGGGTTCGTAACCCTCTAAGTTCTGTCTTGAGCTTATTGACCTCGGTTCTGAGATGGTACTTCTCGTTCATCAAGTGCTTGAATGCTGACCACGGTAGTGCGTACGCATCATCTTGTCCCACTTGCTCTAGATAGGTATTCCACCATGTTAACGCAGAACCTGTGAAGGTATGCGTAGCCTACTTCACTTTGTCCTCTTCAGTACACTTACTTATGGCAAACACCGATTCGACCTTCTCGGTCTACCATTTCAATCCGATCGGTCCTTCGGTTCCATCAAATTCCAAAGGTTTGCAGGCAGTGAATTCTTTGTAGGTGCATCATACACGATTTCCTGTACTGCTAGATCCAAGGTTATTGTTGGTATGTAGCGCAGCCTGTACTGCGGCTATGTCTGAAGCTAGAAAAGTACGGAATTCCTCTTCATTCATATTCACGGTGTGTCGAGTAGTCGGTGCCATTTCCTTCAAAATAGTCAAATGGAACAAGTTAATCATACAGAATATTAAGAGTAGTTAATAGTATTTCGTAGCATAATATGAACTCATTTATAAAAGCTTTTTCTTCATATTAGCGTTTTATAAGTTTAAACTCTGGTAGTACCTACCCGTTAAGTTCATACTTAGTAGCTAATATACAATTCAACTACTACAATTCTATATGAAAAACTGATTATAATAATATTTCGCGTTCAAACTTTTATACAATATTTTACAAACTTACAATACCGCTTATTTTACATAAAGCATGAAATATAGCACACAATAACTTTGATACAAGATAGTTGTGAAGATAATTCTAGCTAGTACACAAGTCGTTCAGCAAAGGCAATAAAGACACGTAATTCATACGTCCAGAAACAAGTCATGCATTCTGGTTTTACTAGGACTACTTCCCATCCTTGGTCTTGTTGAACATAACCGTTATGGCCGTTGATAAGACAGCGTGTTGTAACGTTGTCAAAGGGACGAGGGTTACGTAATGACCAACAGTCTCGTAATAACCTAAAAACCTCATTTCTTACCCCAATTACCGACTCCGTCACTTGTGGGAACGTTTTGTTTAATAGTTGTAGCCCGATGTTCTTTTTCTCACTTTGGTGAGAAGCGAACATTACTAACCCGTAAGCATAGCATGCTTCTTTATGTTGCATGTTAGCCGCTTTTTCTAAATCATGAAGTCCTATATTCGGATACATTGAGTCAAAATAATTTCTTAACCCGTTGCGTAAAATAGCATTTGGGTTCCCCGCAATATATGCGTCAAAGTAAACACATAGTAACTTATGGGTTTCCCAATGTGATATCCCCCTTCTTTCAAACGAAAGTCTCTTATAAACCAAGACATTCTTGGAACGTTCTTCGAATGTCTTACAAACTGATTTCACCGTAAATAGTTGTGCCAAAGAATTCTGACCGACTCTAGACAAGATTTCATCAATCATGTCTCCGGGTAGGTCTCTTAAAATATTGGGTTGTCTATCCATTTTGTGTTTTTATACTGTAAAATAGACAAGAGTTAGATTCATAAAAAAAAAATACTTATTAATACAAGCAATTTTTACATATATCATAAAGCATAAGCACACTATATTACATATATTACACCACACGAATACAACTATCTTATTCTGACTCGCTCGTTTCTTCTTCTTCGGTTTTGGTTCATTTTGCCAAATTTCTAGGGATATATGATATTCCCCTAATACGAGCTGTCGTTTTCCACAACGGTTTAGGAAAACCTGGTGGTTTAGAGGTTCCTGGGTCATTGTTACAACTTAAGGGCTTCGAGGGTTGACGATACATATAAAGTTCATCGGGGTTGGAATTAGATTTCTCTATTTTTATGCCCTTTCCCTTATTATTTTCTTTTGCCTTTTTAAATTCAGTTGGGGTAATTTCTATAACATCATCAGAATTCTCGTCGGAATCCGATTCATCGGAGAATTGGTAATCCTCCCAATATTTTGCTTCCTTGGCGGAAACACCATTGACCATAATTAACCTTGGTCGGTTGGTTGAGGATTTTCTTTTACTTAACTGTTTTATTATTTCCCCCACCGGTTCTATTTCCTCCTCCGGTTCCTCCTCTTCCGGTTCTGATTCTTCTTCATGTTCTTCTTCGGGAACTTGTGAATCAGTCCAATATATATTCGACTCTTCGTTATTATTAGGTGAGTCAATGGGATTTGTGCTAGAGGTAGACATCTATCACACAATATCAAACATGTTAAGAGATTAATATATCACATAATATATACATGTTAATAATATATAGTTTCCAACAAAAATGTTAGGCAATCATTTTTAAAGAAAACACGGTCGAAGTCCAGACTCACTAATGCATCCTAACAAACTCGATAAGACACATTAATGCAAATTTTCTGGTTCTCTAAGACCAACGCTCGGATACCAACTGAAATGTCCCGTTCTTATTGATTAAAAATGTTCCATATTAATTGATTTCGTTGCGAGGTTTTGACCTCTATATGAGACGTTTTTCAAAGACTGCATTCATTTTTAAAACAAACCATAACCTTTATTTCATAAATAAAGGTTTAAAAAGCTTTACGTAGATTATCAAATAATGATAATCTAAAATATCCTGTTTACATACGACCATTACATAATGGTTTACAATACAAATATGTTACATCGAAATCAGTTTCTTGAATGCAGTTTTTACACAATATCATACAAACATGGACTCCAAATCGTGTCCTTATTTTAGTATGCAACAGCAGAAGCTCTTAGTATTCACCTGAGAATAAACATGCTTTAAACGTCAACAAAAATGTTGGTGAGTTATAGGTTTAACCTATATATATCAAATCGTAACAATAGACAACAAGATTTCATATTTCAATACACATCCCATACATAGAGATAAAAATCATTCATATAGTAAACACCTGGTAACCGACATTAACAAGATGCATATATAAGAATATCCCCATCATTCCGGGACACCCTTCGGATATGATATAAATTTTGAAGTACTAAAGCATCCGGTACTTTGGATGGGGTTTGTGTTGCCCAATAGATCTATCTTTAGGATTCGCGTCAATTGGGGTGTATGTTCCATAATTCTTAGATTACCAGACTTAATAAAAAGGGGCATATTCGATTTCGATAATTCAACCATAGAATGTAGTTTCACGTACTTGTGTCTATTTTGTAAATCATTTATAAAACCTGCATGTATTCTCATCTCAAAAATATTAGATTTTAAAAGTGGGACTATAACTCACTTTCACAGATTTTTACTTCGTCGGGAAGTAAGACTTGGCCACTGGTTGATTCACGAACCTATAACAATATATACATATATATCAAAGTATGTTCAAAATATATTTACAACACTTTTAATATATTTTGATGTTTTAAGTTTATTAAGTCAGCTGTCCTCGTTAGTAACCTACAACTAGTTGTCCACAGTTAGATGTACAGAAATAAATCGATAAATATAATCTTGAATCAATCCACGACCCAGTGTATATGTATCTCAGTATTGATCACAACTCAAACTATATATATTTTGGAATCAACCTCAACCCTGTATAGCTAACTCCAACATTCACATATAGAGTGTCTATGGTTGTTCCGAAATATATATAGATGTGTCGACATGATAGGTCAAAACATTGTATACGTGTCTATGGTATCTCAAGATTACATAATATACAATACAAGTTGATTAAGTTATGGTTGGAATAGATTTGTTACCAATTTTCAAGTAGCTAAAATGAGAAAAATTATCCAATCTTGTTTTACCCATAACTTCTTCATTTTAAATCCGTTTTGAGTGAATCAAATTGCTATGGTTTCATATTGAACTCTATTTTATGAATCTAAACAGAAAAAGTATAGGTTTATAGTCGGAAAAATAAGTTACAAGTCGTTTTTGTAAAGGTAGTCATTTCAGTCGAAAAAACGACGTCTAGATGACCATTTTAGAAAACATACTTCCACTTTGAGTTTAACCATAATTTTTGGATATAGTTTCATGTTCATAATAAAAATCATTTTCCCAGAATAACAACTTTTAAATCAAAGTTTATCATAGTTTTTAATTAACTAACCAAAACAGCGCGCGGTGTTACTACGACGGCGTAAATCCGGTTTTACGGTGTTTTTCGTGTTTCCAGGTTTTAAATCATTAAGTTAGCATATCATATAAATATAGAACATGTGTTTAGTTGATTTTAAAAGTCAAGTTAGAAGGATTAACTTTTATTTGCGAACAAGTTTAGAATTAACTAAACTATGTTCTATTGATTACAAGTTTAAACCTTCGAATAAGATAGCTTTATATGTATGAATCGAATGATGTTATGAACATCATTACTACCTCAAGTTCCTTGGATAAACCTACTGGAAATGAAAAAAATAGATCTAGCTTCAAAGGATCCTTGGATGGCTTGAAAGTTCTTGAAGCAGAATCATGACACGAAAACAATTTCAAGTAAGATTTCCACTCGAAATAAGATTGTTATAGTTATATAAATTGAATTAAAGTTTGAATATGATTATTACCTTGTATTAGAAAGATAACCTACTGTAAGTAACAAAGGTTTCTTGATCTTGGATGATTACTTAGAATGGATTTAGAAAACTTGGAAGTAAACTTGCAATCTTGGAAGTATTCTTGATTTTATGAAACTAGAACTTTTGGAATTTATGAAGGACACTTAGAACTTGAAGATAGAACTTGAGAGAGATCAATTAGATGAAGAAAATTGAAGAATGAAAGTGTTTGTAGGTGTTTTTGGTCGTTGGTGTATGGATTAGATATAAAGGATATGTAATTTTGTTTTCATGTAAATAAGTCATGAATGATTACTCATATTTTTGTAATTTTATGAGATATTTCATGCTAGTTGCCAAATGATGGTTCCCACATGTGTTAGGTGACTCACATGGGCTGCTAAGAGCTGATCATTGGAGTGTATATACCAATAGTACATACATCTAAAAGCTGTGTATTGTACGAGTACGAATACGGGTGCATACGAGTAGAATTGTTGATGAAACTGAACGAGGATGTAATTGTAAGCATTTTTGTTAAGTAGAAGTATTTTGATAAGTGTCTTGAATTCTTTCAAAAGTGTATGAATACATATTAAAACACTACATGTATATACATTTTAACTGAGTCGTTATGTCATCGTTAGTCGTTACATGTAAATGTTGTTTTGAAACCTTTAGGTTAACGATCTTGTTGAATGTTGTTAACCCATTGTTTATTATAACAAATGAGATGTTAAATTGTTATATTATCTTGATATTATGATATATAATATATCTTAGTATGATATATATATACAGTTAAATGTCGTTACAACGATAATCATTACATATATGTCTCGTTTCGAAATCATTAAATTAGTAGTCTTATTTTTACATATGTATTTCATTGTTAATACACTTAATAATATATTTACTTATCATTTAACATAATTAACCAAGTGTATCAATATCTTAATATGATTCATATGTACCTAGTAAGACGTTGTTATAACGATAATCGTTATATATATCGTTTTCGAGTTTCTTAAATTAATAGTCTCATTTTTATGTATATAACTCATTGTTAAAATATCTAATGAGATACATACTTATAATAAAATCATGTTAACTATATATATAACCATATATATGTCATCGTATAGTTTTTACAAGTTTTAACGTTCGTGAATCACCGGTCAACTTGGGTGGTCAATTGTCTATATGAAACCTATTTCAATTAATCAAGTCTTAACAAGTTTGATTGCTTAACATGTTGGAAACACTTAATCATGTAAATAAAAATTTCATTTAATATATATATAAACATGGAAAAGTTCGGGTCACTACAAAACTCATGGAATTCAATGATATCTAAACTCGAGCTTGAACGAGAAAATATTTTGATCAAAAATAAAACCGATTTGTTTTCTGAAAACCCATTTTCAATGCTTTCATTACCATTAAACGTAAAATCCTAGGAATTCACCTGGAATTCATTAGGTCACCTGAACCAAATCGGGTGTCAACCGTAAGAACGGTGGTTGCATAGCATGGTCGAAGACGGGACCTTGTGCCAGACCAAAAAATTATAAGGGTGAGCTTTACTATTGCTCCTACAAAGGATAGTAATTGCGTCCGACACGTTATAGACCATAATTAAAAGTATGTCAGGGGACATTACCTTAACAGTTGCTTGTTCAACGCTTTCCTTTACAACCGGACGGTAGTTTACCGAAAGGTAATATACGGAGCAAGTATACTGGACGTGTTGATTTCCTAATACAAGGTTAGCAAGTGGGTGACACAAAACCGCAAGTTTTGAGCTAAAATTTTCAAATCTGAAACCCACCAAACCCACAAAAAGAATTTGCAAACACCGGTGAAGGGTTATTCCGGAAAACTTATCTAGGGTAAAAGCTAGATTTAATTTTCAAAAGATCAAATGTTTTCATAAAGATCCAATTTCCTTAAGGATCTAATTTTTTATAGTCATGTGGGACTGTAAACCATAACGTTACTACCATTGTTTATACCGCCATATAGAAATCACTGATGTACAAAGTGTGAAGAATAAAGAAGTGATTCTAGTATTTCAAGACTATATTGCTTGAGGACAAGCAACGCTCAAGTGTGGGAATATTTGATAATGCTAAAAACGAACATATATTTCATAGCATTATTCCTCAAGAAAGACAAGCTTTTAGTTGCAATTGTTCTATTTACAAGTGATATTCGTTTAAATAATAAAAGGTGAAGACAAAAGACAGATTCGACGAATTGAAGACACAAACGACCAAAAAGCTCAAAAGTACAAAATACAATCAAAGAGGTTCCAATTATTGATAAGAAACGTCTCAGAATTACAAGAGTACAAGTTACAAAATGCAAAGTACAAGATATTAAATTGTACGCAACGACGTTCGAAAATCCGGAACTGGGACCAGAGTCAACTCTCAATGCTCGACGCAACGGACTAAAAATTACAAGTCAACTATGCACATGAATATAATATAATATATAATTAATTCTTAAAATTAATATATATATTATATTATATTTAAAAACCGTCGGCAAGAAAGGATCCAAAATGGAGTGAGCTGTAAAATCAAACTCCGCGACTCGCGGAGTTTGAAGGGGAAAAATGCCGCGAGTCGCGGAGCCCCAAATTCTGAAACTGCCTATAAAGCTCGCACATTCTGATCGTAAAAAAATATCCAAAATATCAATCTCTCTATCTATATTATACGATATATATATATATATATATATATATATATATATATATATATATATATATATATATATATATATATATATATAATTTATATTTTAATTTTAATTTTAATTTTAAATCCTAATAATAAGGGTATGTTGGTGAATGTTGTAAGGGTGTAAGTCAAAATTCTGTCCGTGTAACGCTACGCTATTTTTAATCATTGTAAGTTATGTTCAACCTTTTTAATTTAATGACTCGTAGCTAAGTTATTATTATGCTTATTTAATACCGAAGTAATCATGATGTTGGGCTAAAAATATTAAAATTGGGTAATTGGGCTTTGTACCATAATTGGGGTTTGAATAAAAGAACGACACTTGTGGAAATTAGACTATGGGCTATTAATGGGTTTTATATTAACTAAACAATACCTTGTTAATTTAATATACAAACTTATAATTTGATGTACGTATATATAACCACATACACTTGACTGGGTACGGTGGGCGGGATATCTATAAATACCAATAATTATTCATTTTACCGGACACGGAACTGGATTAATAGTTAATAGACTTGTTGAAACAGGGGTGAATTAAATTCAAGGGTAATTGGTGTAATTGTTAACAAAGTAGTAAAACCTTGGTTTACACGCAGTTGATAACCTGGTGTATTCATTAAACAAAGTATTAAAACCTTGTTACAATTCGAATCCCCAATTAGTTGGAATATTTGACTTCGGGAATAAGAATAATTTGACGAAGGCTTTCGCTCTTTATATTTATGACTGATGGACTATTATGGACAAATCCGTATGGACATATTAAATAATCCAGGATAAAGAACAATTAACCCATGGGAATAAACTAAAATCAACACGTCAAACATCATGATTACGGAAGTTTAAATAAGCATAATTCCTTTATTTTCATATTTAATTGCACTTCTAATTATTGCACTTTTATTTATTGTTATTGTATTTAATTGCACTTTTATTTATTGTCTTTGTATTTAATTGCACTTTTAATTTTCGTACTTTTTAATTATCGTAATTTTATTTTATCGCACTTTTATTTATCGCAATTTCATTATCGTTATTTACTTTACGCTTTAAATTAAGTCTTTTATTTATTTAATATTTTACATTAGGTTTTAACTGCGACTAAAGTTTTTAAAATCGACAAACCGGTCATTAAACAGTAAAAACTCCCCTTTAAAATAATAATATTACTTATATATATATTTGTATTTTTATAAATAAAACTAATATAGCGTTAAGCTTTGTTTAAAAGATTCCCTGTGGACGAACTGGACTTACTAAAAACTACAATGCTGTACGATTAGGTACACTGCCTATAAGTGTTGTAGTAAGGTTTAAGTATATCCATTCTATAAATAAATAAATATCTTGTGTAAAATTGTATCGTATTTAATAGTTTTTCCTAGTAAAATATAAGCTATTTCATATACACCTCGCATAACATCACTAATCCTATCAATATAAACCCCTCGAGCCCGACCAAGACTGTAGGGAACCACCTGACTTGTCACGAAGGCCAAACCCAGATCAAATGTCAACCTTTAAGAACCATTCACCTGGAAACCCAAGAACACCGACCCTGAGACTAGTAAAATGAAGAAGTCACCAAATAACAGACCAGACCACCGTACGATCGGTTGTAAAGCCCTCGAAAAACCACCCAAAGTACCTTGATTTTCCAGAGTTGATGAAAGCGACAACGTCAGCAACAACACCTAGCAACTCGAACGAAAGGACGACAGGTACAATGGAGCGAATAGAACCCACAAAAAGGAGACAACCAAAAGTCCACCTTCAACCGCCAACCACAAGCTGCCGGCTGAATTTTTGACAAAAAATCCAGCAGCCTCAAAGATCGACGGCAACAAGAAGTCAAAAATCAGCAGCACCAGTAGACAATATCTTCACCATTTCAAATTAGATCAGTACCATACGGAAAAATAAAATAAAAAACACCGATGCTAGATTCCAGCGAAAGCCGCTGGAAATCTAGCCACCGTCGCTCACAGACTCAGCCTGTCGGAGAAAAGAAAACACAGCTAAGAGAACAAAATCACAGATCCTCACCTTGTCGTTCACAGATCTCGAAACAACGAGCTCATCGCTTGTGAACTCGGAGGAGAAGAGCCACCAGGTCGCTGAAAAATAAATAAAAACATTAACCTCACCCTAAGACCAACTTCAAAAGCTAAGGAGACGAAGAAACTTACCCAAGAAGGACCCAAACTGCATAATGCCGAGAAAAATCGACGTTTATCGCATGCGACGGAGTCAAACCAAGGAAGGTGGTTGGATCTATAGACCGCCGGATAAGGATGACAAAAGCTCAACCGATTTGTGAGAAACGAGAAAGAAGTGTTAAACGAAAGCCATCAGAACTCCGAACAGATGCCAGAGGCCGGGATACACGATTATCTTCTAATTCAACGATGAAGAAGGTCGTAGCACCGAGCCGGAGAATAGATGGAAAAAAAAAGACGAAGGCGGCTCCTGAGAAAACTAAGGTTCCGGTTCGATTTGGAATTCGTAGAGAGAGAAACTGATAAATTATTTTTATTTAGGAGTTAAATTATTATTATTTATTTGATAATGTTATTAGTATTATCTTTTATATTTATTAAAAATGTTAACGTTAATTACGGGATGATAGCCGAGTGATGATTATAGTGAATCTTTCGGACTTCGGTATATGTAATCTCGGGTGGATGGAAGTTTTAAATGGTTATATTGTTCATTCAGAGTTCGTTTTAATGATATTCAATATGTATTGTAGACGAAGATTTAAGGATCTTAGGTCGCTTGTAAACAATCCTAGAGGTGGAATACACTAGAATTGGGTTAAACCGAGATATGGGTCGTATCGGGATCGAATAGATCAAACCTAAGACAATTACTAGATTAGATTGACGCCTAAACAAAGTATTTCGGTGGTATTTGGTGTTAGGGTTTGGCAGAGACGAAAAACTGTCGATTAGGGTGAATGGGATGAGTAACCTCAACAAAGAAGTCTCAACCCGTATATATACTGCATAGCAGACACACTCGGTCGAGTGTGTCTCTCAGTCGGTCGACTGTGTAACACAGTAGGTCGAGTGTGTGGACACACTCGGTCGACTGTGTGTGCAGTTTAACTAATTGATTGTTTAACAAATTAAGCCCGCACAATCACAAACGTAATCAATAGTCACAAGTAAACATTATTACATAACCGAATGTATCAAACTATGAATCAATCTACGGCTGGGGATTCATGCACTAACAAACTCCCCCTAAGACCTAGCCGTAGAATATAAAAATCCAGTTATCAATCAGTAAAAGGATCTGTCACCCAGTTCTTCAGGTAGCAGAGTTTCACAACTCTGCAGTACTGTTCAGCTTGCACACGATTTTCTGGACGATACAGCATTATGTTGTAGTATAAGGTGAACATATCTTCCTCACAGCAGTTCCTCAACCAAACTGGATCCAAAACCCTTATACTATCATTTTCATCTCCTCCATCTTTGTCTAACACAATAACCGCTTCCTCCGAGCGTTCATCATAATACCACCAACGAAAACGAGGACTGAAGTGCTATGGCATCTTTCGCAAAGGAACCTTTCGCATATACTTCACAGGTTGATATTTTACTATCTTCCTCCTTACCCCTGTTTTCCTGTTCGTCCTGCAAGAGATCTTTGGAAATTGTGGTCGAAAGCCTACAAAATTTGGTGACCGAAATGATCTTCTTATCTTACGAACCAAAATATCAGGAATTCCACAATAACCCTGATACAACATCCTAAGCCTGGCCACCTGCATAAACTCAAAATATGGTAACGATTTGAATTCATATGCATACTTGATATAATCCACTCCGTGTTCTTTCTTGATCGCATATATATCAAATTCTTTAATATAAGCCCAGGCTATTATCTTTCCCTTAGCATGTAAACTTTCACTGTGCTCGAAAAACTTTAAAAACTGTGGCTCCACCTTAGGCTTCATAGCATACTGCCTAATTCGCATCAAAATCTTCCATTCTTCTTCCAAAACTTCAACCTTTTCTTTGTTGATTTTCACCGGCAAAAACCCTTCCGGCAACACACTTTCTTGTTCTTTCTGTTCTTTTTCCTTGCACTTTCTATCAAAAAGTTCATCATTCATTTGAAAGTAATCAGCAAAAGTTGGAAGATCATTATCAGCAAAACCTTCATAACATGGATACGGCTCTGTCGGCTCATCCTCAATAATCACTTCATCAAAATTATGAGCCCCTGAATTCGAGGCTTCAGTCGAGGTCTTTGATGCAGCATCAGCAGATTCCTTAGCTTGTCGCTCTAGACGCTCCATCAATTCCTGTTCAGTCTCGGTGAGATCCGGAGGGATCTCCCCTTCTTCTAAATCAGTATAAACAGTAGTGTGATTAAGACGATCCTGCATAGCTAAAAATTCAGAAACTGTTATTACTTGAAGTGAAGTTACGTACAGTGGGTGATCCTCAGTGTAACCTTTAGCAATCTCAACTGCCATGTCCTCCTCATTACCTAGGGTACCAAAAGGATCTGGACCCTCCTCCTCTTCTTCAGTCACTATTTCCTTCTCCCATTCATTTAACCTCTCAGTCAATTCTTGATTTTGAGTCTGAAGAGTCAAAATTTCTCCAGCCTGACTTCCAACATTTTTCTCAAGTTCCTCAATTTTCAACTGTTGTCAATCAACTCACTCCCTCAATGCCGGCATTTCAGTTTCCCTTCTTTGCTTATCTTCATCAGCAGCCTTTTGAAAAATAGCAAAATCAACAGTCAACTGAATCAATCGCCGATTAACTATTGCTGTCAGATCACCTGTAACTCCTTTAGGACGCTGAGTAGATTGGACTTGTTGAGTAGATGGATGTTGTTGTTGTTGTGTGGGTGGCATTTGTGTAGAACCACCAGCATCACCAGTAGCCTGAACAGTCGGAGCGACCTTCGGTTGTGATTTTGTTGTAGAAGATGAACTTCTGTCCTTAACCAAGATCTTCAAACGCTTCTATCTCTGTCTGGTTGACACCTTCGGAGCTTCAGCTAACTTTCTTTTAACCAAATCAACTTGACTGTCATCAAGCGCAGTCACATCCTCTTCATCAACTAATCGAGGACCTGTGTGCTTCGGTGGAGGCTGATTTACCTCTTCCTCTCCTTCGATAGTAATAACGGTCTCATCTCCAGAAGTACTATTTTCATGTCGGCAGCTTAAACCTTCTAGACACACGTACTTTTCATCAGCCAGATGACCGATCAACCTCTTCTCCGGAACCTCAACCCTGTTCTGCAAAAACCTATTGAAGGACTGATCATTCAAATGATTTTGTTTCAATTCATCCTGAGGAATTTTCACTAACCCTTGAACTTGCTTCTCTAGCATAATCTGAAGAAACCTAGGAAATACCAGATGTACCTTCCTTTTAACATTCAGAACCATTCCATCAAATATAACTTGACAAAAGTTAAAACCAGCATTCAAGACCAACGCAACAAACATAGAACTATATTTTGCAGTCATCTCATCGAAACCACCCTGCATCGGGCTCAAACAACTCAGAAGAACGTATGTAAAGTATCTGTACTGCCTTGGGAACTTAGTAGGTTTTACAGCCTTGATTATATCACCAGCATAACCACATCTCTTCAAACACCTTCTTACCTTCAGAACTAGTAAAGAAGTTGCCATATCATCATTATCCGGGAACCCCAAATCTTCCCTAATAGTCTGAGCAGAGATCCGAACAATGGTATTGTTGACTGAGCTTAGAATCACCTGCCGATTATTCTCAATAACAATGCTAGCAACTTCCCAAAACTTTCTCTGATGTGAGTAATATGGAGTGCACTCAGCTGTGATAGCCTTGAAAATTCTAGATCGCTTCAGAAATGCGATAATTGGACCAAAACCTCCTCTTTGAGCTTCCGTTCCGGTGTCATCAACACAAGCAAGCACATTAGTATCTTCTCGTCCAATTAGACCAGGAAGTTCAGATGACAGCGGGATCTGTTGTTCTTCTACTTCCTCTTCCATATGTTGTTGCTCTTGAGACATCTCAAATAATCTGTACGAAACTCAAAACAATACAAATATTAAGCATTTACCCCCATGAATCATGGGGTATCAAGTTAATTTCATGAAGCCGTTGATAAACAAACATAATAAGCACATTAACTAAGAAATGCACAAATACATCGTTCAGAAGTTATCGTTTATTACAGGCCATAGTTCCAAGGCTAACAGACTAGCCTTATCAAATTACACAATATACCAAGCTAAGCATAAAAACTGAAACTCATAATCACTTATCCCACAATGGGATTCTATGGCACCAGCCTTGTGACATATTGCACCATGCCAAGTTTGTCAAACAAGTTATGTAATAAGGCTGCATAGGGAAATGGTTCTTCTATTTCAAGAAAATCTTTCATCACATGAATGAGAAAGTGACCCATATTCACCTGAATACCCTCTAGTAAGCAATACAATAGCAGTGCCTCAGTACCGCTTAATAGATTGTCTTCATAATTCCTAAAAGTGACATTTTGCTTGATTATCCTTAGGTGAATTTCAAGTTGAGGTAACACCTCGTCATCACTAATCTCAATCCTACCAGAACTAACTTCTTTCCCTGGCTTACAAATCTTTGCAATTAGCTCAGACAGGTTGAACTTGTTGGGAATCTTTCTCATGTTCTTGCTAGGATACAGTATCTTGACACCAGTGTGAGGAACATTCAACAAAGTTGAAAATTCCTCCAATGTCCATTTGTACTGTTGCTCAAACAGTGTGGAATGAATAAACTTCCTCTTACCATCTTCTAATGCCACATTGGCATAGAATTCACGCACCAATACTGGACAAAAGTAATCTCTAATATCTAGGAGCATAGGTCAGTCGAGTCGCAATGACCTTCTGTTCCACTAGAATGCGACGATTACTAGCTAGAATTCTCCTACGCTCAATGTCAAACATCCATTGTCCAACAAAAGAATCACCTGACATTCTTACACAATACTATACAGAACATTCAGAATAATATGGCATGAATGCAACTAAATAATCAAAAACCTCAAAAATTAAAAATTTGGGTTTCTATACATTAGGACGAGTGTGTATACACACACGGTCGACTAACAAGCTCGCTCGGTCGGTTGAGAGACTCACACGGTCGATTGTCAAGACACATACGGTCGAGTGTGTTCTTGACAGATACAGGTCGACTTTTAGGATTTTCTAGACTCAAATCGATTTTTTGATCGATTTTTGATGAAAAACTCTAAACCAAACGTAGAAAACAAATGCAATGACTCCAGAAACACTTTTTGACAAAGAAAACACAAACTATAACGTAAGAAAAAGGATTAATCGTTCAAAACACAAATAACACCAAAGACACCAACTATTTGACCCAAAATCGATTTAGATCAAGCAAAACCAGATACTCTGGCTCTGATACCACTTTGTAGACGAAGATTTAAGGATCTTAGGTCGCTTGCAAACAATCCTAGAGGCGGAATACACTAGAATTGGGTTAAACCGAGATATGGGTCGTATCGGGATCGAATAGATCAAACCTAGGACAATTACTAGATTAGATCGACGCCTAAACGAAGTATTTCGGTGGTATTTGGTGTTAGGGTTCGGTAGAGACGAAAAACTGTCGATTAGGATGAATGGGATGAGTAACCTCAACAAAGAAGTCTCAACCCGTATATATACTGCATATCAGACACACTCGATCGAGTGTGTCTCTCAGTCGGTCGACTGTGTAACACAGTCGGTCGAGTGTGCGGACACACTCGGTCGACTGTGTGTAGTTTAACTAATTGATTGTTTAACAAATTAAGCCCGCACAATCACAAACATAATCAATAGTCATAAGTAAACATTATTACATAACCGAATGTATCAAACTATGAATCAATCTACGGCTGGGGATTCATGCACTAACATGTATGTATGTTCAATATGTATGTATGTTTTATGTACGTTTTTAGACATGTGGTTGTTTCATCTATATCAATGGATCTACACATATTTAACTCAATTATAATCTTTAAATCATATCCATTTAATTTTCTTTGTTTTTCAAACAAATTAAAGTTTATGTTACAATAGATTTGTTTAACGTGTTCGTTAACAAATAATAGGGTCACTGTGGTCCACAACCTAATTTGAGGGATATTTGATCTATCTTTTATATTTATCGCCAAAAATATTATTTTATTGAAAAACCCCCACTAGCAAGGCGCTGAGGAGGAAAAACAAACATTATAACGGGTTCACGAGTCAAACATTTCAACTAACATTAACTTTTCCTCAATTGCACAACCAATTAAAGAAAAAATTACGAATAGAGTCAAACAAAAACTCATTCATCATCGTCCGCGACCCGAACAACTTGTAATTCTGGAATCGCCATATGTGATATAACAAAGCAGAAACAATGTAATACGTCCTATATTTAGAGCTGGAAATAGAATGCCATGCCTCAAACCACTCTACCCAAACCGACCAAGAGTCAAAATCGCGCATAACATTGATGTCGACCCAAATTCTAGTCCTTCGCCAAAGATCCCGAGCTAGAGTACACCCGAACAATAAATGGTCCAACGATTCAACTCTATAATTACGTAAAGGGCAACCAATATCCTCTTTCTCCGTGCCCCGAACCGAAAAATTAAGAAGAGTATGAAGTCTATTCCATGCTATTCTCTAAATGATAAGATTGATTTTTGGAGGAATCATTTTGAACCATCTCATGATAGTATTAGAATTTGGCAAAATCACCTGGTCAATAGCTGCTCGAGCACTAATGTCTATGAAGATGCCATCATTAGCTAACTCCCACACCCAACAATCCTTTTCATTCAAAATAGCAAGCTGGCCCAATTCATTAACTTACTCCTGAACAAGGCTCGTGTTTCTTGGTCCGATATCCTGCTAGGCCCAAACTCCATCCTGTAAGAGCTCAACTATAGTAAAATCAGGATTAATAGCCAAGTGATACAACCTAGTATTTAACACGCAAGGCACCATCGTCGTTCCAATTATCATTTCAAAACCGAGTAATCTATCAAAACACAAAAGTAATTTGAGGACTATTATCATATAAGGCTCGATACTAAAATTTCACTAGCTACATATCTTGAGTACTAGTTAACGGATCGTAGCATTCGGGATAATTCGATCAATTTATGTACATTTTTTTTAACATTCTTTCTTAAATAGTTAAATGTGAAAACAGTTACTTATTTATTTATTTATTTTTATTTAACTGTTTATATTCAGAGTATTAATATTGGAGGATCAACTTGATTTTGCTTTTAAAATAAAGTGGTTATATATATATTGTTCAATCAAAGTAAGTTATCGTGTTTAAGTTATAGTTGGTCTTACCATTTTTTTAATTTGTTCAAAGTAGTGTTTTATCTACTTTAAGTATAAACGATATTACTCTCATTACAACATAGAAATAGTATGAAAGGAAAATAATATTGCTAGTATTAAACAAAAGATGGTACAAGATATGTATCAAAATTAAAACTTTTATGTTTTTAGTTAAATTATTTGTACGAAATCATTATCCATAGTCGTCAAATGCAAGATATATGTATAATACCATATGGATATTCTTGTGTTGTTGGTCGAGATAAATGTCCATACTTCTTTGTTAAAGGTTGGTAGTTCGATTTTCACAGTGACAACATTGCATATAAGGATATTCTCTTAATCTTGAAATTCACCCAAAGTCGTCTTTCATACATCGCGTTGCGTGGGCAGCGGAGAGGGGGTGTTTTACCGGCCTTGCCCACGGATTGGTCCGAGTTTTCTCCAGACCAGCAGTTGAGGGTGGGTTAGGTAACTGCGAAAGATGATCGCGTGGATGATTTAGTTGCACTGTGTGATTCTAAACTGCTGAATGAATTATTTCAATTTATAAATTTCACTCATTTTCTCTTCTTACGTTCAGTTAATTTTAAATACGGAGTATGTTTCAGTCCTTTTATTACACGGAATAAATTTTTTTATGCGAATTTCAGATTCACACCCCAAATTTGAGCCTACAGTGACCTTCCGTGTGTCTCGTCATTCTAAAAGTTCTAAAGTATTTCTATTTGTCTCTTAATTTGTGTACATTATTGTTATTTTTTTGTAATGTACCATAAATTTTAATTTTTATATCTATTAAACCTCGCTAGATTATTTTACATTTTATTAAATCACAATAGAGCAAAACGGAAAGTTTTCTTAGTGGAAAACTATTGTAATTGTAAGATAGTTTATATAACATTATAAAATATTACTGATAGTGATTTCAAATGCTAATTGGTGAATAAAGATTTGAATATAAACCAAATCCAAATAAAGTACGTATTCAAGTATATTAAAAAACAATTTGGATATTATAATTATACTACTCCTAATTAAATATAAATATTAAATATTAAATTTAACATGGAAAGCAAAATTGGGTATTTCTTTAGTGCCATGAAGGTGACTTGTTACTAGTGATGACAAATCTATGAAATTGACATTTTCCTCCATCTTTACCCCTTAGCTCACTCACTAGGCAATGGGCACACCTACTTACTTTTAAATAATATTAAATAAATTGTTATCATATTTATTTTGATTTGATGAATTTATCTTAATGGAAATATTACTAGCATAGCATAATATGTTCACCATATTTAATGGGTGTAATACAAAATATTCATTAAATCTGAATAAATTTCACGAAGTATTCATATTGTTTACATGGATATATATATATATATATATATATATATATATATATATATATATATATATATATATATATAT